>NC_143012.1:62779564-63049564 GCF_055824585.1 Amblyomma mixtum
CTCGATCTACACGTTCCAAACGTTCTTGGAAACTTCGACTTATTGCCCCGTGGGGCTGATTTCCCTAATTTAAATGGGATCAACACCGGGCTCCTGCCCTTTTTATTTGAATTCCCCGTAAACGGTGGGAGGAGTTGACCAACGTTTCACCCAGTCCCGTGGCGGCTTGCTGCTCTGCCATCAGCGGAGGGATACCTAGTGATCAGCGAAAGCAAATAGTCTGCGCGTATTTTTATTTCCATGGGCCTAATTTGCAGCTGTGTAGTCTCTGTCGAGACCTATTTATTCACGGAAGCCTAAAAGAAACAAAATAAAAGCGAAAGCAAAGCCTCCACGGAGCTGGCTGAAAGGCACTCCACGCGTTGGTCGACTCCTCCCACCGTATGTGGGGAATTAAAGAAAGAAAGGGCGGGAACTGCACGTTAATCCGATTTAATTAGGGAAATCGGCCGCACAGGGCAATAAACCGAAGTTTCTAAGAATGCTGGGAACGTGTAGATCGAGTTCCCGCGGGAAAAAGGCGAGTTCAGATTCCTCTTCAGTGCACCTTTAAGATTGCAACACTACGTGCTGTGCATACCAGCTGTACTTCTCTCTTTCCCTGTTTTGTTTTATGCATAGTGCTAAATGGTTAAAAAATATTAGTTGCGTGGAAAACATCCCTCCTCTGATCATGCAAGAGACACTGGGGCAAGACTTTATACTCAGAATGAGAATACAGAAGAAACCTCCAGACAGGCGAACAAAAAACAATGAAACACATTGAAGCAGTAGTGATAATAATGCAGACATCAAGAAAGAGTTCTCAACAGGTTGAGAAGTGAAGAAGAAAATGGTGATGAACAGAGTTACCAAATCACCAAACTAGCATCAATGAATCAAGAAATGTTATAATGACAAGAAATGAAACGTAAGTATAAATGTGAAAGCTTGAGAGGTGGGCATTGAGACAAAAGGCAGTAAATCTACTGGATAGCATTGCATTGAAAACTGTATGAATGTTTGCAGTGATGGTTGTACAAGGGACGTTAAGGCGGGGTCGTACACTTTCACAGCCACTAGCCATTTTTCAGTGTTTGTGCAATTGCTGTGGTCCTCCTACATGTGATAGAAAAACAAGTTTTAGCTCGTTAGAAAGATAAGTGTATTTGCGTTCTAAAGGCATGCGTTGTTTATAGCAAAAATTGGAGAGCACACTTACCGTATTTACCCAATTCCAACGCGCCCCCGATTCCAAAGCGCACCCAATTTATGGCACAAAAAAAAAAAAAAAATCAATTCCCGATTCTAACGCGCGCCCAATATCGGTGACGAAAAAAAAAAACTACAAGCCCCGCTTCTAACGTGCATGTGATTTCCGCGAACGAAAATAATTTGCAATCATATTTATATTTTTAGTTGAGAGCAGGCCGTTTATTCAACCAAACTTCATTCACTGTCGCTCTCGGACAGCTCCTTCTCACTGTCCGACCACAACATCTCGTCTTCAGTGCCGTCCATGGCATTAGAAATTCCGCATTTCTTGAACAATAACTTTGCGTTAAAAGCTGTTCTCATGGCGGACACGACGTCCCTTCGTGGCCGCTGCATCCATTCTCAAAAATGATATCGCACGGAGAGCCCACCGGAGAACACCACCGTCGCGCTACGGACGACGCTATAGCTTGCTACTCACGTCGTAAACGCAGCAAAACCTGGGCGAGGCGGTTCGTCCCCTGAACTTTTTTTGTGTCATACTCGCCAACAGAAATGACAAGCACCACACCGGTTGAAAACGGCTCCTGCGACGTAGAAGATGACGAGCAAACGTGCTCCCATGGTTGCCAGCAATTATAATAAGGGAGTAAATACTCGGTGACATCCACCAATTAGTGAGCTCCAACATCGTATAATGGCGATTGAAATGGGCAGCTATGGGGCGGTTTCGGTTTGTGCTCGAATCCAACGCACATGCGATTTTGAGATTTAATTTCCCCGAAAAAAGGTGCGCGTTGGAATTGGGTAAATACAGGAAGCTACGCCTTAAAGGGCAACTGCAGCACTTTTTTGAAGGTTTCGCGATATTCAAGGATTCAAATCTCTGTAGGCTGTAGGTAAAGCATGCGAAGTGTTTTTGCACTAGCATTTAAAATAGTGATGTAATCGACAATTGAATTTTGCGCTTCTCCTCAATGCACCGAAGGAGTGCAGGAAAACTCAGCGTGACGTCACGGACGGTATGATTTCAAATTACCGCTGTCGTCAGCCACACCCTGCCCTGACTCGTTAGACGCTGCCAAACAACTCTCGGCAGGGTTTGCCTTCGGTGGCGTTGGCTTTTTTTCCTCCAAAGCAGGCGTTTGTGTGTTGGAAATGTACCGATACCTTCGATGACGTCATCATGCGACCCCCACTTGGCGTTGTGCGCTACGGAGAAGCTTGAAGGGTGTCCGGATTTTAATCGGCGATTACTTCACTATTTAAAGTGCTAGCCCAAAAAGACTTCGCATGCTTTACCTGCAAGTTTCACACATTCGACCCTCTTAAGCTCGTTGGTATCTAAAACCTATGCAGTTTCCCTTTAAGCGTATGACGTGATAGTGTTAATGGGTTAATGCTCATGTGTATGCGGAATTGGTCAATCCCTGCTTTACAATCGTAGATCGCTGGGAGATCGCTCTACATCTGCAATAGACACATGTGGAGTGAGTGGAAGATAAGTGTAGTGGGAAGTGACCTGTTGGATGCCATGTCCAGGGATCGTGGTGATCACCGACGGTGTGATCAGTGTCCCCAACGGACACCAGCTAGAGCTGCTGCTGGGCAGCCTTCGGGGTGGCACGGTGGCCTGTTCCTTCCTGCAGCTGGGTGGCAGCTACCACGCCAAGAGCAGCCTCGGATACGTGCCCTACGATGACCTCATGCGCTTCATCGCGCGTGCCACCTTTGGGGCCTACCTGAACGGCTGCCTCGTCGGACCGGTCAGTCGTTGCGCCCTTCTCTGGGGATGCACTTTTGGTTTGCGTGGAGCAAGCAGTTGGGCAGGGAAAAACAATAAAAACACTTGTGCCTCTTCACCCTTGACTGCTTAATACCTGTAACAAGGTAACCATTGGGGCTAGTTGGTGTATATCAGACGTAACTTCACCAGTGAAAGTACGAGACGCCAGGAGGAGAAAAACACAGGTTGGTCGTTTCTCGGTTTAGGGGGGACACTGGTCTTGAAGAAAAAATTTTTATTAATGATGTCACAGTTAAGAAATCTTCGCGGAATATGTGTTTTTGTGTGCTGATTCTAAATATGTCATTTAATTTCATGTAAAACAATTCCTTGAGCACTTATGCAATTTTTATGCTGGTATTTTGCGGAGAGTTTTGAAGAAAATTTGCTGCAGGAAACTCACTGAAATGTATGCCATTGGGTTCTCTTGACACCAAGGAATGCAACAAGGGTAAAATTGTCTTCCTGCCTATCATAAAACCTGGGTTATAGGATTTTGAAGGTGTTACTTCAAAAATAAGATGAAAAGTGTATATATTCCTGTTTCTGAAGTGGCAGTTTGAGTACCCTATAACTCAAGTTCTATGATAGCCAGGATGATAATTTTACCCTTATTGCATTCCTTGGTGTCAAAAGAACCCAATGGCATACATTTCAGCGAGTTTCCTGCAGCAAATTTTCTTCAAAACTCTCCGCAAAATACTTGCATAAAAATTGCATAAGTGCTCAATGAATTGTTTTACATGAAATTAAATGACATATCTAGAATCAGCGCACAAAAATACATGTGGCCTAAAAATTTCATAACTATAACTAGATTAATAAAATTTTCTTTTCAAGACCAGGCTCCCCCTTTAAACTTCAGTTGTTAGTCCAGCGTTGTCCTGTGTTCTTCTTCTCCTGGTGTCTCGTACTTTCGCTGGTGAAGTTATGTCTGCTTAATAACTTTCTGGCTCCAATTTAGGTGCATGAGCTGTGATACAGTAGTAGTAAGTGTATGTGTATCGTATATATTTCTTTTATCTCATCAATAATCAATCCACATTTTGTGGGTAATCAAGTGGGAAAAGTGAGACGCATGTTTGCATGGTGCAGCCACCATTTCATGTCAAATTTGCTTACTGATAGTGGGCTGCTTGTTTAGAAGTGAGCGAGGTATGAAAATGCCATGCAAGGTTGCTTTTCTCTTTGTCTAAAAAACTCTTTCTATGTCCAAGCCATGTGTGATGCGACTTTATTAGTAGTAAGCTGCCGTGCTTGTATGTTTGCTTGAGCGTGGTCATGTACAGCACAGCGTTACACAGCATTTGGTTCAGAAGTAATGATGGCGACTTGTTCTGCTATGCCTATACCAACCTTCATGCCTCTTGTGTCGTCATAAACTGTTCTTATGGATAAGATTTTTATCAGACATTATTTTAATGAGAGTGGTGCTTTTTTGAGTTGAGTTCTTTATTAGTTAACCTGCAACCTCACAGTGTCAATCAGCTGAGATAGATTCAGCGGTTGCCGTCCTGCAGGATGACGCCAGTGAGGCAGCGGGCGCAGAGAACATCTTCCACAGGGCCCTGCTCTTCTGGAGTTTTCAGGAAGAGTTCATCAACCAGCGACTTGAGTTGGCCAAGGATGCTGGGATGCAGTACAAGCTACTGGCGTCCAAGTGAGTGGAGCTTGTGGAAGACCGAGAGAAAGAGAGAGAGAGAGAGAAAAAAATGGCTGTGGCTTAGCTTGGTTAAGCCAGGTAATTGCGAAAGCAAAATTCAGGGGGGCACTCTGTTGACCTAAAGTGCGGTGAGGCGAAAGCCTTAAGCGCGGTGTTGCTGCTTGCGTCACTGATGTGTGGTTAAGATGTTAAGCTTCGCCTCTAAGAGCGGAACGCGACAGCGTCTTGCAACGCTGCCAGGGAGTCCATAGAACGCCATCGCCCGTTCGGTTTCGGTAAATTGGTTTTTAAGGAAAGGAAATGTATATGTCTCTCATATCTCGGTGGACACCTAAACCTTGCAGTAACCAAAAGGGAGGAAGATGGGAGTGAACGAAGACACTGTATTCACTAGACGCGCCTTTGTTCATTCCAAACCATCGAGCTGGCACGGTGGAGTGGTAGCGTGGTCGTCTCGCACTCCGGAGACCGGGGTTCGATTTCCAAGCTCGGCCAATTTCCTACTCGGTTTTATTTATTTATCTTGTCTCACTAGAAAGGTTAATTAGGCTAATTGGTCAAGTAAGCAATTAAGTAAACTCAGTCCCACTAACTGGGAGCATCACTATACGATCCCTTTAATTGGTTGCATGCTTAGTAGCCAAAGTACGATTGGCCCCGTTTGAAATTCGTACACTGTGACGTCACGACCGTTTCGACCAATTGAAAAGCGTGACATTTCTGTCGACAACTCCTGGTTACAATGATGAGGCATTAAAGGCTTCCGCCTTAATATCCGTAGCTACGCCATGGTTCAGCTGGTAGTGTAGCTGGTGGTGGTGCTTGTGGTTATACTTGTGGTGATGCATCGGTTATCCAATCGAATCCAATCCAATATGCAAATATGGTAGCTACCGGCCTCGCTACGTGACGGGCTGAAAGTGCAAGTAGTATTGCTTTCGCAATAAAAAACGTGATTTCCAATGCTTAGTGCAGAGCTCTAGCTGTGTTCTTACTACTCTTTTTCTCAGCACACCATGGATAAGGCCTCGAACTTTCTGTGGCAGAAAATTTGAAATTCCACAGATTGAGAACGAAGAATCTGCAGCATTCAGTGGCAAGCCTCCCAACATGTAACATGTTAATGCATGCGGCCTTTCATGCAGCAGCATGTGCCATGCTGCTGCTTCTTTCTTTTATGTTTTGTGCTTGTTCAGCATTTTTGTTCCCTTCCCTACTCCTCGTGGCTCTTTCAATGCCTTTTCTTCTTTCTCAACAGCTCATGCCACCTTTCCATGTTTGCAGCAACTGTCTTTCGTCAGTGCATGCCGTGTGCTTCGCCTTGATAGCCAGGGTCATCGTAAAGTTGGCTTTTTCTCGCATCTAACAAGTCTGGTGGTTGAGCTCACTGTAGGCATCTGAAAGAACTGTGAAAAAAAAAAAAATTCCGCTGTATTTTCAGTTTGGTTCCGAATATAACATGAAGCACCTTCTGAAGCAGATTAGTAAAAAAAAAACTCTTGTACTTGTGCAAACGCGATAATACTTCTTTCGACAGGTGGCAGGACTGTGACTGATCCCATAGAAACATGCAGACAGGTATCACCGCCAGAGCCGCAGTGCTTGACGCATTAGCTTGCTTGAGTGGATGAGGGAGCAAGCATGTCGCGGCATCAAGAGAACTTTGTCCATTACCCGATTCTACTTATTAAAAAAAAATACAGTAAAATTAATCCCATTGCCATATTCTATCGTTCCTGCCAATGTTCATCACCGCAATGACAAAAAAAGAATAGAATGTGGCTGTTAACATACAGTTCTGGTAAAAATGCTGAAATCCACAAATTTTTGTGGAATTTCAGTATTGCGGGAAATTCATGACTGTGCTAAATAAGGAGCATCAGTTAGACATATTGGAGTTGCTTTGTTTGTTTGGGCTTCAAACCAGCTCTCGCAAAAGGTTGGGTTGCAAGTTTTGAGAAAGCAACTTCATAAAAGCTTCAGCTCTGGTACGAAATGTCTCGGGAGGTTCTCTCGCTCATACAGTAGCGAGGGTTTGAGACTGGCCTTGTGCAGAGACAGTGCAGGACATAGAACATTCGAAGGTGGTGTTAACGTGAAATGCTGCTGGGAAATCTACCAGTACTAACAGATTTTGTAAAACCTGGAACTAGCTAAACAGCTGTTTGACAGTGGTCACAAGCTCTGTTTTGTTAAGTAGCATCTGTAAGGAAAACTGGTGTCAGGCGTGAGAATCAAACATGAGCCTAGATTCCAGCAAATCTATTTTGAATTGTTTCTGAAAATTGTATTGTTACTTTGCTGCTTCCTTGCTTTTTCTTAGCAGTAATCACTTAGTAATCACTTAGTTCTTAGCAGTAATCACTACTCAAATTGCAAGGAAGTGCACACACCTTGCATGACCAGAAGGTGGCTGGAGTCTTAACTGCCAACTTCACATTCACTTTAATCTGTAGGTTCATTTGGGCTGAGAGAAGGTGTAAATGAACGTGAAGCTTCCAAACAGAAGCCGCCTAAGCTTGCATTGCACTGCTATCATTTTTCTTATCGGTGTTATCCGAAATTGACTTAGCAAAGTTGCTGCTTTAGCTTTTATCACGCAGAGTTTGTAATTGGGGATGATTGCATGTGGCAGTATAATTTGATTCTGAGCACATCCTCCAGAATTTTCAGCTGCAGAGATGCATGTGAGTGGGATTTAGAGGTTGTTATTCTGTTTAAGAGTGTGTGCCGTATTTAAAGCTCCTAGTTACCTGCAATTCTGCGAAAGAAACACATATTTAAACATTTTTCACTGAATTTTGTACTAGCAGCCATATTCAATTTTTTTTTTTATGGTACTGTTGTTGCGGACATCAGCACAAATGACAGAATGATGGCAAAATGACGAACTTACCTCATTTGCGCGAATATGACGTGATGGGAGAGTTTGAGACCTGAGGAGAACTTTGAAAGGGATATTATTATGATTATATATAATGCAACCTCCAACTGTTCGGTTCAGCCATAGCCGAAGCCTCTCTGTCAAGACAGACGGGCATGGCACGCTAGCATATGAAATCAGTGGCACATCAACGTTATTTAAAGGTGCACTGAAGAGGAATGTGAACTCGTCTTTTTGCCACGGGAACTCAATCTACACGTTCCAAGTATTCTTAGAAACTTCGACTTATTGCCCTATGTGGCCGATTGCCCTAATTAAATCGAATTAACGTCCGGCTCCCGCCTTTACTTTTTGAATTCTCCCCGTACGGTGGGCGGAGTCGACCAACGCATGGAGTGCCTTTCAGCCAGCTCCATGGAGGCTTTGCTTTCGCTTTATTTTGTTTTTTAGGTTTCCGTGAATAAATAGTTTCATTCGCAGATAATGTAGCCGCACAGTAAGCCTGCAGAAATAAAAATACGCGCGGACTATTTGCTTCTATGGATTACTACGGATTACTCCGCCGATGGCAGAGCGGCAAGCCGCCTCGGGACTGGGTGAAAGGCACTCCACGCATTGGTTGACTCCACCCACCGTACGAGGAGAATTAAAAAAATAAAGACGGGAGCCGGACCTTAATTCGATTTAATTAGGAAAATCAGCCACACAGGGCAATAAATCGATGTTTCTAAGAATGCTGGGAACGTGTGGATTGAGTTCCCGCGGCAAAAAGACGAGTTCAGATTCCTCTTCACTGCACCTTCAACGACGCTGTCCTTTCCGTGCCCATTGCCACCTTCTTTGTACTTGATTGCTGCAGGCTTCACACTAAGATTGCTGAAAAGCTGGCTTCTCATAGTGGCTTGCGGCCCTGGTGGCGAAGGTCACTTCAGAAGATTCTTGCAGATTTTTTGTTTTCAGTTTGCAGAACAGGCTTTACCCTGAGATTGTTGAAATGCTGGCTTCTCCTAGTGGCTCGCAGTCCTGGTGGCAAAGATCACTTTAGCAGATTCTTGCAGATTGTTTTCAGTTCGCGGAATTCAAAATTTTCTGCCGTACAAATTTAGGAACCTTAGTTGTGTTTAGAGAGCTGTGGCTCCACGTTTGTTCGATCGTTTGCTGTGATGTTTTTGGCTCATGTTTGGTGTGCCACCACCATCGCCCAGGGGCAACGCAGCGTTTGAGCAGAACCTGAGCTGTATGCCGCAACTGCGCAAGAAGCAGTCTGACGGCAACCTCAACACGTCACTGTCGAGCGTCCTCTCCTGCAAGCTTCGTGAAGGCTACGCCCTGCGGACCATCTCCACAGCCAAAGGTCGGTTTACATCACGACAGCCGTTGCCCACGATGAACTGTGCTCATTCAAAACTGTTGTACTAGTTTTGTGTCCAAAAAAGGCCACCACTGCCTGGAAGACGTTGAAGTAATGAGTGTTAGCTGTTTTATTTACTAGAGTTGATGTGGTTGTTTCTACGATGCTATTGTAGATGGCACTACAAGGCTCATTGCGAGATGTACTGTTTTCTAGTTGTGTCCACAGAGGGCGCTGTGATCTCAGGGTGGTAGCAGACTCCACGAAATCTCGAAATGTGATGAGTAGTTGCTGCCACAGATGGCACTGTGATCTCGGGGTGGGAGCAGACCCCACGAAATCTCGAAATGTGATGAGTAGTTGCTGCCACAGATGGCGCTGTGATCTCGGGGTGGTAGCAGACCCCACGAAATCTCGAAACGTGATGAGTAGTTGCTGGCACAGATGGCGCTGTGATCTCAGGGCGGTAGCAGACCCCACGAAATCTTGAAACGTGATGAGTAGTTGCTGCCACAGAGGGCGCTGCGATCTCGGGGTGGTAGCAGACCCCACGAAATCTCGAAACGTGATGAGTAGTTGCTGCCACAGATGGTGCTGTGATCTCAGGGTGGTAGCAGATCCCACGAAATCTCGAAACGTGATGAGTAAGAGCTCATGCTCTTAAAATGCATGGCTGTATTAAGAACTCAGTCAAGTTGTCATATCTTTCATGCTTTCATACTTTGGCACGATTTTTGTGGTGACTTAGTGGTTACAGTGTATGAGTGCTGAACTCAGGGTCATGGAATCGAATACTGGACTTGGTGGCCATATTGTGATGGAAGCAAAATGCAAAAAAAAAAACAAAACACTGTGTTTAATACGATGTCCAGGGGGTCAAAATTAATCTGAACCCCTTGCTGATAGCCTATGTGCAGCTTCAGTTTGTTAGACATTAAATCTTGCATACCATAACCATACCACATTCTTTTTTGTTCTTCTGTTAGTATTAGGCCTATAGGGTCATTTTCTTGAATGTACTACAGTCGCGACCGAAAATTCGGGACGCCTGATTTTTCGGACATGCTTGATTATTCGGACTTTTTCGCGGCACCGCGACATGGCCCATAGAGCCAATGTGTAAGAGCGCTTGAAATTTCGGACGCACCGCAACTGACCACTCGATTTTTCGGACCTCGTTCGCACTCGCCGCCAGTACCCAAGCCGCCATATAATGTGTACAGTGGAACCTCATTAATTCAGACTGCAGGAGATATCGAAAACTTGATCAAACAAAACGAAATTCAAGCTTAAAGGGAGCCTCTTGTGACGCTGAAATTCTGCGCGAGTCGGCACATTGCGCTCGCGTGTTTTCGAATTCGTACTGTCCTTGAATGTTTTCCACCGCACGAACTTGAACCGTAGTCTGAGTTCACGGAACTCATCTGTGCCGAGTCTTTAGTCCCGAACACGGAACGCGAATACGATCGCGGAGGCTACGCGCACGCCGTGGCCTCCGCGATCGAAGCGCGCTTCGGGCGCGCCGCCGGATCTTATCGCGGCCGTGATCTGCTCCGGCGCTGCGCCGTTCGCGGAGGCCACGCGCGCACCGGAGCTTCCAAGTGCCGCCTATGGATGGCGCCGTGATCATTATCATCAACATTTTTCTCGGTCGCGATTTTCCGCTGTTCACATCGGCATCAGTATCGCCAGCTCCAGCCTTTTGTGGCGTGTTAGCATGCGTGTTAGTGCGTTCGCCGTGATAGTGGCTTTCGCGTGCTGCCACCGAGCTTCACAGTTTTAGCGCGTTGGCAAGCACCTTAAGCTACACGGCTGGGAGTTAGCTCTCGAACGCGGTCGGTAAGCGTGCGGCGGGCGGGAAATTCGACGTGGCCGAGAAGTGTGTCCGATGATGGTGCAACCAAGAGAAACACAAGCTGCAAAAAGCGCGCTTTCCGAGTCAAGCCGTGTGAGTTTCCTGAACTGGAAGAAGAGCTGCTCCTCTATGTGATGGAATTTCGGAACAATGGCTACGCGTTGACAGCGGACATGCTGCGCGGCTTCTTTTGGCATGAGCGTGCACCAGAGCACAGCACCAGCTCAGGAGTCTAAATACTTCGCGAGTGACGATTGAACGTAGAATAAATGTCGCTCATTCCCTGGTTGGTGTGTTTTTACTTAAAAAAAATTTTTTTTTCGCATATCGCGTGTATGGGCCGCACCCTGAAAATTGGCCCTCGAATCTGGAAAAAAAAAGTGCGGCCCTTATACGCGTTTATACGGTATTTCGTGCGGCGAAATGTAGTCATGAGGAGCTTTAGAATGTGTGCAATACAATTGACCGCTTTCTCCGGCATAGTGGTAATAAGTTCGTGATTTTTTCGGTGAAATTTGATTTTCCGGACTGCCCGATTTTTCGGTCGTTTTCGCGGTCCCTAGAGAGTTCGAAAAATCGGTCGTCGACTGTATATTATTCTAGGTATGACAGCACTTGCTGGCTTAATAATGGATATCGATTTTCTTTTTGCAGTGAGGGTGCTTTGAGATGTTTATTAGATAGACCTTCAAAACTGAATTTTATGACTGCAAGAATGTTCCAGCAGTGGTAGCACTGGTTGAGCCTTACAAAAAAAAAAAATTTCTTTCTGCACAGAAATGAAAGGAACACGCAACAATATTGGCACTTTTACTTTTTTCTCTGCAAGATTGTCAAAACAAAATTAATGCCTGGTTTCATTACTTGATAGATTTTCAGCTTTTTTTAAATTACTAATTGCAAAGGCAGTGCTGTGATTATCAGCATGCACTGCTGCAGTAAAGCAGGCTGGATTTGAACTTGTTCAGTTTGATAGTGTGTAATTGTGCATATGTCCCGCTCCTGGTCTAATACTGATTGTATACTTACATTTGCCTAAGTTTCATTGCAACGAGTGTGTTGTGTAGTGATTTTCACTCATATAGGTGTGTTGCTGCTTCTGTTTCAGGTGAACTGGAGATCAAGCTGGTGCTCCCGTGGAAGTTTGACGTCAACATTGAGTATGTTGTCATGGTTCCCTGGCAGTCATCAAACAAGAAGTGAGTTGTGTAGAGTTCTAAAGTTTGCGATGTTGAAGGATGTTTGTGTGTAGCCACAGCCTTTTGTTTTCTGAATAGTTCATTCACTGAATGAGGTCATGTCATGCAGTGCTGTTTACTCTGAGTTAGTCATTTTCATTTTTATTGGTCTCGACCGTTGATTGGTTTGTTGTAGGAGTTTTTGAATATTTGAATTTCAATTACGAACCACCGCGGTGGCTCAGTGGTTATGGCGCTCGGCTGTTGACCCGAAAGACGCGGGTTCGATCCCGGCCGTGGCGGCTAGAATTTCTTTGAGGAGAAATTCTAGAGGCCCGTGTACTGTGCGATGTCAGTGCACGTTAAAGAACCCCAGGTGGTCGAAGTTATCCGCAGCCCTCCACTACAGCGTCTCTCATAGCCTTAGTTGCTTTGGGACGTCAAACCCCATAAACCAACCAACCGAATCGAATATGTTATTTATTATGTTTGTTAATATGCTGTTATGTTTGTTAAGAAAAAGATATTCGAGAATTACCAAACATTCAGCTGCGACTAATGCCACCGGCTTTCATAAATCCGACCATGGCAAAACCAGAATTTCAAGCGTATTATCGTAAGATTGAATTTCAAGTGCAAGGAAAACCGTAAAAAGGCATCGCATTTGATTTCTTCTCCGTTGTTTGTCGCATGGACTGGCCACTGTGAGGTTTGGACCTCGTGTGAAATTCCTCAAGTGGGCTTCCCCACATATGGTGCCTGATGAGAACAACACGGCCTACCACCCGCTTCGAACAATCATAACGCGAAAGCTTGCGGCCTTTTTGTTTGATCCTTCCATTATTTGTGACACACTTAATGCCCACAACTAATGGAACTGTCACATTCACAACTCTTCTGGTGCGAACTCTGTATCGGGCATTTCTCCTGGTCCCTTGAAGTCCATATTAATCAAGTTTTACTACCTGTCATGTTATTTTTAGTTCCCATTCATGTGTAAAATTGTAGATTGCATTTCGTCACTCATTACAGTATACATTGCAGTACGCAACCTGTAATGTGGTCATACATTACTAGGACAGCATTTGCACATTTACCTTTTTATGATAATTTTTTAGCTTACTAAACATATATTTGATATTTGAAGGAATTATTTCTTTCATATTTGTATTCGATTCACATTCAAAAATTTTAGTATTTGCGCAATTGTAGTTTGCAGCACAAACACCATAATAACACGGTAGCTGACTGCCTTTGCGGACTCCAATAATTTGGACTTGCATGATATTTCAGACTTTGTCGAGGAACCATCACGCACCTCATAGGAACGTGTTCATATTTGCGATCGATGCTTTGGACTCTGTGGAGTCAGAAAGTTTGATTTTTTGGATTAAAACATGCGCCAGCAATACTGTAGAGATTGTTTTTCAACTAGTTCATTTTTTCGACCTAATATAGATGCGAGTGGGCATCTCTAGCACAATCGACCATTTCTTTGCCTCGGTGAAAGGCGCCATCTTGGATTAAAACGGAGTCAGTCGCACAGACTTTCGAAGCTCTTTTAAAAGCTTGGGAGTGGCGCATATTTTTCAGCTAGGAAAAATGAATTCTTGTTGCATGTGCTATGCTACTGAATCCCCCCCCCCCCCCCCCCCTTGTGATGGAGATAGGAATCAGTGTTTAATAGGTGCTGAGCCCCTTACAATGTTTGCAGCCGCGACTCGTCAGGGAGCGGCTCTCAGCCCAAGCCGCGTACGGGCTGCAAATATGAGGTGTACGTGGAGGCCAGCTACGACTTCCTGCACGATGTCACCTGCGAATACTTCAAGTCGAACAAGACCCGCAGCCCCTTCCGCCTCATGGTCGCCCAGCAGTACTGGAACGCACTCAAAAAGTGAGTGCCGCTTCCTTTTTTATTTATTTGCTTGCCACTTCTCCAATTTTAATGCGCACTCCTTTACCTGTTCCTCGTTTTCTAGTGGCTCCTTTGGTTGTGTTAACTGCCTTATTGTTGTTTTGCTGATGGAAGTGTGATGCATTATGATTTTGGGGCTACAGTAACACCTCGTTACAAGAGACACTCAAGGGACCCCAGAAAGATTTCTCTTATAACCAAGGTCTCTTGTAACTAACAATTCTGAAAACACTGAGGAGTTGGACTAAATAAGTTCCTCCGTGTTGAATACATCGTCGGTGCTGTAACCGTGAGGAAGCTGAAGAGGGAAGTTCACAATCTCTCAATGAGGACACGCAGTCTGTGGTATGGCAATTTCGGTGCAGCGAGACGACAGTAATCGCAACTATTTGATGTGTGACATGAATCGAGGCAAGGGAATGAAAAGTGCAGTGCATAGAAGTTGGTACGATGTTGGCTGCGTTGCGCGAGCATATCTGGGTTGTGTCTCTTCTATACAGTGAAGAATTTACTCTAGGGACCCAAAAAAGTTGTCCTTAGTAAACGGGTGTCTCTTGTAACCGTGTCTCTTGTACGCAATGTTCTTAACATGGCGAACATAGGAAAACCAACCAGACCACTTTCAAATGTCTCTTATAACCAAGTGTCTCTTCTAACCATGTCTCTTATAAAGAGATGTTACTCTATTTGTTTTGAAAAAAGAAGGTTGACATGGGTTCAAAGGAGGGGCTCACAATGTTTCTGTTAGTCTTGGGAAATCCCAAGAGCTTTCATAAGGTTCTGACGAGACCTAAGTATCTTGGCTTCCCTTTCTTCCTACATTACATGCTTGCAAAAAAAAAAAAAACAAAGAGTATGCAAACACAGCTTTTCAAAGAATGCCCAAATTTAGTTAAAAATCACTGGCTGTATAGTGAAACAGTCTGCTATGAGCAGTTACAGCATGATCATTCCAAAAATAAAATAGCTAAAAGGAAGCGGGGTTGGGCTGAGGCATGCAGGAATGCAGGTGCTGGGAAAGCAAAAAAAAAACACTCCAAGGAGCATAGGGAATCTGTGGAACACAGTTTGAGAGCCTCTGTTTTATAGTTTATTGTAGTCTAGGTTATGGAATGAAGGAATAAAATGTTCATTGAACTGAAAAATCTTTCAAGCTGATTTTTTATGCGCTGTGTGACCATATCCCTCATTTTAAGGGAAGTCAGTTACAACTTGTGCTTTGCCTGAAGCAGTCTAGCCTTTCTATTTCCAAGTCATATTCTTCTTGATACAAACTGGAGTTACTGCTTTGTATTACTCGGTACTGGGAGTGTCAGTGAAGCATTGCAATGCTGTTTTAGCATCAGATTCCAAAACTGCTTCCACACTTAAGCAGATGCAAAGCAGTGATATTTAAGACTTCTTCAGTTATTTAATTCTTACCCACTGTAATTACTGCCTTTCTGCATAGTGGTATGCATTTTTAGATCATGTTTGGTGCTTAAAAATATTTGTTAATAATGCCGAACATTAGTCTTATGTCTGTTCTTGCTTTATTTATACATGACCACACATGCTGATCGAGTGTAGTCATGTATAATTGCTGGTCAGCTGGACATTGGGACATTTGGAGGGCCTTTCATTAGTGGTGGGCATGGCTGTAATGATGTTTTTCATAAAGTGAAAAGAACGTTGCCTGCCTTCAGTTTGATCGTTGTCGGATTTTACCGTGATTATGATGTCAGCTCCTGCCGGCTACCTGTAAGTTGAATTTATAGGTTCCACTTGTAAGTTCCACACAGCAGAATTCTTTGATCTGACGTGGTGGATGTTAGTGTGCCAAGTGACGAGGCGTTCTTGCATTTCTCGTTTTCTTATCACAGTAAAACACTCTTTGAAATAAAGTGTGAACGGCCGAAGCTCGCTTTGGTGTATCCGGTGATGTGTTAAACCGAGAGCCGTTTTAAGGGGGGACGAGGGTCTTAAAACTGACCTTTTTATTTATGGCTGTAATCTCATGAAATTTTGCACACAGGTGTGTTTTTCTCTTCTGATTCCAAAAGTGTAGTCATAATTGGGCTGGTGGTCTTAGATCAAAAGCTATATTAAATTCTAGAGTGTAAATAGGTAATTTCTTATGCAGCTGTAATGAACTTTCTCATTGCATTTTGTTGCTTTTAATTACATGAATTGACAGCCAGCGAATTCTCATCCCCGATGACATTCTTACGTTTTCTGTTTAGGCCACGTATAAATAGCAATTTACAACTAGCTTAGCGAGTTGCAGTGTCAAATACTGCGACCTTTTACTGTCGACATGGTACATCAGGATGACATGTCTTTAGAGAAAAACAAAGAATGTCACCAGGTATGGGAACTCTCTGGCGATCAATTCATGTAAATAAAAGCAACAAAATGCGGTGAGAAAGTTCATTCAAGCTGCGCAAGAAATTACCCAATCACATTCTAGACTTTGAAAGATTTAAGACCACCAGCTCAATTGTGACTACATATTTGCAATCAGAAGAGAAAAACGCATGTGTGTGCAAAATTTCATGAGATTCTAGCCATAAATTAAGAAGTTAGCTTTAAGACCCTCGTCCCCCCTTAATCTGAGCTTATGAGAGAAATGACTGTGTGAAATTGGCGAGGTTAGGCAAGTGTAGCACCCACCACACGTGCTCTCCGCGGCTCGTTGCGCAGCATCTCGAGCACGGACCAGCTTCTGGTGCATCTGCACTCGTTCAACCAGAACCCGGTGTACTACTCGGTGCCCGAGAGCTTCCGCAATGGCGTGCCACTCTTCGTGATGCCCCCCAGCTCCTCTGGCCACCCGGTCCTCTCCTCCAAGTGAGTCCCTGAAAAGGCCGTTCACAGTGTCTGTGGGTTGGAGAGACATGGGAGATGACTTTGCCTTGAGTGGGCATAGTCGGATTCGGATTCGGATATGTGGCTTTCCCTTTGTATCGGGCGGTCCTTACGGAGAAAAACCTCCGAAAATGTCCTAGCCTAAGTCGAAAGTGTCCTAGCCATAGTCAGGCTGATGATGATGATGATGATTGTCTGCTCAAGGATAGCAGTTTCGGTAGACAGCCTTATCACTTCAGCATTCACAGATGCTGTGGTCGCTTATTTCAGCCTGTGAAGACCTGTGGCAAGGGAAAGCACTGTTGCACTACTACCCAAGCACTGCTAATAAATCAACTAATAAAGTAAATTATTAGCGCGATAGTGTTAAAGGCCTCATTGTCCCGAAAATCTAGTGTCGGCGTTGTCGGTGTCGGCATTGTGAGTGAAAAATCGCGAGTATGATTCTGGCAAGTGGTGCCCGGAGAGCAACCTAGGAGGCAGGTGGGCCACCTATGTCATGTGACTTTGCTGCGTCATCGCAACCTGCCCACCGGATTGTGAGAAAACTGTCCACTGTGTCAGTTTCGCGGGTTCGATCCCGGCCGCAGCGGTCGCATTCCGATGGAGGTGAAATTCTAGAGGCCCGTGTACTGTGCGATGTCAGTGCACGTTAAAGAACCCCAGGTAGTTGAAATGATCCGGAGCCCTCCACTACGTCGTTCCTCATAGCCTGAGTCGCTTTGGGATGCTAAACTAAACTCAATGAGCTGCGCGTCCCTAAGTGCGACAGCAGTGTTAACCGAAGGGTCTATTGCTCAGAAAGTGGTTTCAAGGACACTTCAACAATGTGATAGCGATCTAAACTATTTTATAGCTGCAAAGCCTTTTTGTTAGTTTTTTTAGCTTATGTGTGTACTTAGGATGTAAATGCTGCATGGTATTTGTGTTGACACTTGCAGGGAGTTTTACGAAAAGCTTTATCAATGTGCTCAGACTAGTAATGGCTTGTCTGGTTGGCACTTCCATGTTTTTTTTTTTATATTTGTAGCTTTGTATATGTAATTAGAATGACATTGGTTTCGTGAGTTGCGTAGAAAAGTGCATGCGAACAAACTCTGCACTGTATGTGGTCTGTTGAATGGTGTCATTCTTTTGTTTGCTCTTTGAATGGGCAATGCATTGGAGTCTATTACAAAAGATATCATAAAAGGGCTTGTGAGCTGGTCAAGGACATGGAAATGTTTTTAATTCTATTGAACTGTGGCAGTGTGTAGTCAGGTGAATGCTGTTTTTATTTTTTCCCTTGTGCTTCGCAGCGTGAAGAACAATAGTGCATACGCACCTTTTGTGGCCTTCTGGAAACCGGTCTCTATGTTGGACATCAGCATTTGGTAAGTTCCTTGCCTGGTTATTGGCTTGACTGTGTGCTTGTTGGCGATCGTCAGTGCTGCCGTATGTTGGTAACTGAGTGGTTTTGTTTTCTTTCATTAATTGATCAGTGGTTTTCTAGCATGGTCATAGTTGTTATATCACTAAGACCTCACTCTTTCTGGTGTAGTCATCGCTTTAATTATATATGAAGACATTGTTGTAAGCCTTATGTAGAAGACAGACGATAGGTGAAAAACATGATGCAGTAGAACTCCCCGTGGCACGTTTTTCATGGGACCCCGCACTAAATGTGGCCTTTTAAAATGCCAGCATGGGGTAAAGCACTATGGCAAAGTGGCATTCGTGATGGCAAGCTGCCATCATTGATGGACGGAGGCACTTGTTAACTTGGAGCAGAGCTCTGCTACCTGATTATCGAAATGTCAATGTAATTGGACTACAGTCGAACCTCGATGTAACGAACCTCAATGTAACGAAATTCGCGATGTAACGCATTTTTTTCATTTCCCAATCACTTCCCCATTGAAAACCATGTATTTTTTTTCGCGATTTAACGAAGTAATTTTGCTCCGCACTTTTGATGTAACGAAGTCCTTGCGCATCGCATGCATGTGCCAGGAACTACCTTGACAATCGAATGAGAGCTAAAAGTTTAGCCGAGACGAAACGCAGTTTGTATTTGCCCTTTTACGCGCCAATTTTGCCGGCAGTGTGCGAGAACGTACCGCCGCGCCATCTGTCGTGCGCATACAAAGCCCGCGGCATGGAAGTTTCAAGACGCGCCGCGCCATGACGCCACTGGCGAGCTGTAGACTCTGAACGTGAAAGCGCAAACCGGAATTTTCTTGCAGCGTCCGTTCGTTTTTTTTTTTTTTTTGCGTGCGATGTCCTCGTAGACAACAACAAAAAAAAGTCATCAGTGTTGACAAACTCGTGGAGCTAGTGTGGTCGTACCTTTAAAACGGGTGAGCGGCGAAAAAAAAAAAAATTACCGACGATTACGTTACTTCCTAATGCGGAATTTGAGCGCAGCAAATAAGCTGTTTCACCTTTTCGATAGATTGAGGCAAAGAAATCGAGCAACACATGTATGCGCTATCACAGAATTTTTTTTTTATTTTTCACACGTATTCGCAATTTCGGCTCGGGCGGTGCACATATACAGATCCGCCGGTGCACATATACAGATCCGCCGCCACCGATCTGGCTCTCTGATTGCCACCGCACAGGGGTTGCATTGGAGGAGGAGCGAAGAAAGGAATTAAGTTCGAGCCGGCGCTTTGACAACCGGAGACTCGCAGGAAGAGGGGGGAGGGGGGCGGCGTGTACACCCAGCGGCAAACGATGGGGGCAGAAGCGCGCGCAGCAAGCGGACAACACGATAAAGGGAGGAGGGAAGAGATAGCAGCGACTGACTGATGCCGCTGACGCCGATAGCGCTGGGGGGATGAAAGGGGGGCGGAGCTGGTTACGAGGCCGACGCCGACGACGACGCGAAACCCAGGAACGGACGCCAAAGAGCTGCGCTCTAAAAAAACGTGCCCTGGCAGAGGAGGCGAGTGGCGAAGGGGGCAGAGGGGAGGCGTGGCGTGGGAGGCGCGCGCGGTGCATTCTGGGTGGGCGGCTTCGGCGCGCTCTCGGCGCGGCCCGCGCGAAATGCAGCCGGCTGCATTCCGCGCCGGGCGCCGTCAGAGCGCGCCGGTAGCCGCCGAACACGCTGGCGATCGGGCGCCGCTGTTTCGCGGACGTGACGTCGCCGTGCCGCGCGCGCACGCGCGCTACGTCGGAGTATAACCGCGCCGCGAGCACAATCCCACCGCGCCGGCGTGAGCGATGCGAACATTCTTCTTTATTTTTCTCTGATGCGTCCCCGGCTGCAAATGTTCAGTGCTGATGATGATGATACCAGTAGCGACATCTTGTGGCGGCTTTCAGTACTAGGCGCTGCGCTCGTTCTTTTGCTATGCGCACACGGAGAAGAATGATGCCGTCGCGGTGTTTGCTATCACTCATTATGCTCCTGATGTAGAAAAAAACATCCGGTGCCCTTGATAGCGATACTATTACTCGATTTTCTTGCGTATTTCCTCAATAAGTGATTTACAAGTTCCCATCAACAAGCAGTGTTCCTGAACCAGTTATACTTTATTTTGACAGCTGAAACATGGGAACCTCGACGTAACGAAATTCGCGATGTAACGAAATTTTCGGCTGCAAGTAGGACTTCGTTATATCGAGGTTCAACTGTATACACTTCAATATGCACTTCCGTATACACTTCAATGTACACTTCACTATACACTTTAAAAGTAGCGCAGACAATTCACCAAATCTTACAAATCAATGATCCACTTCCCCATAGCATATTTATAAGACCTAAAAGGGAAACTAGAGCGGCTAGTGCCAAACATTTCAACTTACCAGTGTGTCACAACAGTTACAGGCAAACACTGATAGAGTTGAGTGGAGTTTTGATTTGGAATAGTATACCTGATGATATTAAACTGAAAACAAACTTTGTGCAATCTTTCGAAGCGTTCCTGATGAATATGTGAAGTTATGGTGCATTGTTTTTGTTTTTGTGAGGATGTGTGTATTTTGTACGCTTACTTCTATTTATCCCAAATGTGTGCATTGTGTACACTTACTTTTGTTTATCCCTAAACTGTTGAGAATGTGACTTTTACTTTACGAACGCATTGTGTCTTTGCGTGTCGCATTTAATATAATGTATAGTATTGTGATGGGCTGCAATGGTGGCTCAGCCGCCGCGGTGGCTCAGCGGTTATGGTGCTTGGCTGCTGACCCAAAAGACGCGGGTTCGATCCCGGCCGCGGCGGCTGAATTTCGATGCAGGAGAAATTCTAGAGGCCCGTGTACTGTGGGATGTCAGTGCACGTTAAAGAACCCCAGGTGGTCGAAATTTCCAGAGCCCTCCACTACGGCGTCCCTCATAGCATGAGTCGCTTTGGGACGTTAAACCCTATAAACCAAACCAAACCTAGTATTGTGATGGACCCGGAATAGCCTTTGGCTATGGGTCCAATAGCATTGTGTGTATTGTACCCTTGTAAATTGTTTTTCTTTTGAAAAAAAAAAAAGAAACATGGCAAACCACTGCACTGCATTCCGAGTCATGCGTTTGTTTTCTTACTCCATTCTCAGTGTTCGTTATGCTCGCCTTCGGTGAGGGTGAGCGAAGTAGGTCAGTACTGGGTTACTATTCGGTGCCACCATGGTGGTGATGGTGGGCGTCTGTGCAGGCAGCGGTGGATGCACATGCACCGGGTGGGGATGCTGCTGGAGCACGACCTGCCCCTGCCCAAGCACCTGCAGCAACCCAACAGCAGTGGCCGCTATGACTCGGTCCAGTGCCGGCAGGCCCTGCATCGCCTGTTCGCCCTGCTGCGAGACCGCTCCAGCTTTGTGCTGGCCGACGGACACTCCTACGTCACCTTCCTCGGGTCAGAGCTCATTACTCTTCAGCTGCGGGTGGGGAGGATCTGTTTTTTTGTGCTTTGAATGGAACAGTAAAGGCAATGCATTGATCACCTAACTCACATTCTGTTTTTTGAAGCTGTAAAACCTGATGGAACAACAGTGTGGTGTCACAAGTGTAGAAGCACAAATGTAGAAGTACTTTCAGGTACATAGAGTTTGCTGAGACTTTAAGGGGGGACGAGACTTTGAGGCTTGACGAGGCTTGAGACTTTTTTAAGGGGGGACGAGGGTCTTAAAGCTGACCTTTTTATTTGTGGCTAGAATGTGATGAAATTTTGCACACAGATGTGCTTTTCTCTTCTGATTTCAAATATGTAGTCATAATTGAGCTGGTGGTCTTAGATCAAAAGTTGTCTTAAATTCTAGAGTGTAAATAGGTAACTTCTTACGCAGCTTTAATGTGCTTTCTCATTGCATTTTCTTGCTTTTAATTACATGAATTGACAGCCAGCGAATTCTCATACCCGATGACATTCTTACTTTTTTTGTTTAGGCCACGTATATATAGCAATTTACAATTACCTTAATGAGTTGCAGTGTCAAATACTGTGACCTTTTACTCTCAACATAGCATATCACGATGACATGCCTTTAGAGAAAAAGAAAAAATGTCACCAGGTATGGGAACTCTCTGGCGATCAATTCATGTCAATAAAAGCAACAAAATGCAATGAGAAAGTTCATTAAAGCTGTGTAAGAAATGAGCTAATTACATTCTAGACTTTGTAAGATTTAAGACCACCAGCTCAATTATGATTACATATTTGGAATCAGAAGAGGAAAACACATCTGTGTGCAAAGTTTCATGGAATTCTAGCCATAAATAAAAAAGTTAGTTTTCAGACCCTCGTCCCCCTTAAGTGAAACAGTGTGCACTGTGGCTAAGAGAACGCATTGGTTTGGACTGTGCGATCGATGTTGGATGTGCTGGCACTCTCATGTGTCATCATCACGCTGAGCACTTGGTCTTAGGGAAGATTTAAGTGGCCGTGGCCGTCGACATTTTCGATGGAAACATTGACCTCGGAGGTCGTATTAGAATAACGAACAGTTCGTTCAAATCCAGCGTGGCATGCAGGTGGGCTAGTCGCTTCATTGTTGGTTAGAATCGTAGAAGGATATTAAAAAACAAGGTAGACAGCACATATGCTACCTGTTATCCATTTTTATTGTGTTCCATTTATTTGTTCTAACGTCCTTTATTGTTTGAAATTTTTATGAATGTGCATAATACGTCTGTTTTATTCACAATATGAACAAGTGTACATAGTAGGCACATTTTGTTTTATTGTCTTTAAGCATTGTTTTGAAACCCCTGGCTGAAGGTTCAAACTTTGCGTACCATCATGCTGGTTCCCTTGCATCAGATAAAACTTCAGTAAGCATACCAAGTGCCTCAGAAATCAGTGCTAGATGTAAAGATTGCTTACTTGCGTCATTCTAAAGTTTAAAATTGTAGTTTTTTTTCTTTAGCAGTTGGAGAAAGGTTCGAGTCATGATGAATATTGCATAACTTAAGCTACTCTTGTTTAATGGAACCCAAGTGCATTGCAGCTGTTAGTGGAAGTATCAAATCCCTTTGCACATGCAGAGAGGGTGACAAGCCACCGGTGTCGTTCTATGTGACCCGAGTGACGTACAAGGCGCCTTGCGTGGTGATCCGATTTGCCTTCCTTGGTGGCACACCGGGAGAAGAGCGGAACGCGGTGAGTTTTTCCTTCCTCTCACAGCACTGAAGGCTGCGCTATTCCACTGACAGGCCAAGTGTTCCCCCGTCTGTATTCCTTTCTTGCACCTTGTTGAACGTGCTACAGTGAAGCAGTGAATAGGCCAGCCTTTGGTTTGCAGGCTTGGTAATCCTGTGAGATGGCAATTGTTTGATGCAGATTAAATGAGGAGTGCTTTTTTTGTGGAGGCTTTGGAACCTAGAAGTTGTCTCTTTCCTTTAATGCAGTAGTTCAGAGACTTCTGACTATTTGGAGTTCTTAAAGACATTGCTGCAGTCTTTGAAGCTCTTGGCACTTAATTAATGAAGCCTCCTACTTTCCTCGGCAGAATGGCAGAACATGGGGAAGCCACACTTGTTGACATAAGCATAATAGAGTTATGCTTATCTTTGGAAGTGCAGTTTATTAAAGAGCATCTAATGTTGCAGTGTAGGTTCGCAGTGCATGAATGAACTAGACAGGGTAACTCTTTCCCTACCATGGAGAAAATGACCATTTTCTGAAGGTTTCAGTACTTTTTTTTTTCTGTAAAAACTATTGCGTTCAATATTGATTGCAATACCCAAAAACAGAGCTGAATAAAGGTGCTTTCTATTAATATACTTTTAAACAACAGATTCCATGTTGCAACAAAAATTTTATTTGCTAAAAACGAGATTTTAGAAAAAAATTCAACAAAACTTGCAAAAACATGCTTTTATTTAAAAAGAAAAAATGTTAAAAATTTTCTGAAATATGCAAAATGTTTGTTACTCTATTGGCCACTCTCTGCAAAAAAAGAAAATCATTTCTATCTTGAATAGTATTGTTGCTTCAAAACAATAGCTGGAAACCCTCTAGTTGTGCATCAGAGTGCAGCCGCCTGTGTTTCAGGCTGGTTTCTATCATCACTGATGTGAAAACTGAATCATCTTCAGCACCTTGCAACATTTTCAGGCTCGTTGTTGCACAAGACGTCGATTAAGTCACTCGCAGACGGAACGGAGTCCTGAGATTTGCTATGTCTTAGAGCACGTGCCACGCGTGCGGAGGCTGCCAAGCGACTTTGATGGTACCGCATCTTCAGAGTGCGTTCAAAAAATGCTGTTTTGTAGGGGCAAAAGAAAATATATCGCAAACAAAACTTGAGTTCTCCGGCTACAAGCCAGATGCGCATCGTGCCTGTAAGCAACGCGGAAGGCTCCGAAGTCGAGCAGCGAAGGTGTCATCTGCGGGCAACATGGCGGGCAATGAGCACAGGTCCACGTCTTCATTTCTTCGCAGCGCGTTAGAAAGTGCCCCCTTGCGGGACAAAAGAAAACTACATCGGAAAGAAAACTTTGGTTCCTGGCCTACAAACTACATTTGCAGCGCGGTCATTAGCAACGCAGAAGGTTCTGAAATCGGGGCATGAAATGATCGTTAGTGGGCTAACGATGCTCAATGGGCGCGGTTGGGAAAGAGTTAACTGATGTCATCGCAGCATACCTGCTTTTGCTCCCCTGGACTGTGTAGTTATCCCTTCTGGTGCTCGGAAGGTCCTGAATACATTCTTGGCTGAGAACTGTTGCTTCCAACTGACAAAGAAGTTCTGTGACCTGTGACCTTCTCCCCCCCAGCCTTTTATTTACTTGTTTGCTTGTTGAATGACTTGTCTGTAGAATTGCTGCTTGCAGTATTTTTGCCAGAGAGAGAAGGTGACATTTTGATGCCTGTTTTGACCTGTTGCTCACTCTCTCGTGGTGGTGTCACAGATTGTGAAGGACCTGACACAGCAAATATTGAGCCTGGAGCTCAGCAAGCGAGTTGCCAAGGACACCCACACGGACGGTGGCCTCTGCATTCGGCCGCCGGGGCCACGCACGTACCGAAAAGCCAGTTGCTGCATCCTCTTCCGCAAGCCCCTCGAGAGGATCCTCATCAGGTGGGTGGCCTGATGTGCTCGAAGTGAAAGGCACATTGTTTATACATTGTCCCAACAGTCAGTACAGTCAAACCTCGATATAACGAACATGTATATCACGAATTATTGGCTATATTGAACTTTTCGTAAATATTTTTGACAAATGCATGCAATTTCTACTTTCTATTTCGAAACGTGGTTGGCCACGAAACGGATATATCGAACTCCCCAGCTGTGCCCGTTCGGACAGCAGGCGGCGGGCTTCGCCGCACTGCACAAGTGACTGGTGGTGATGCGGCAAGCGTGTGCGCCGAGGTTTGCACTTTTATCTCGCACTCGCCAACAGCGGTGCGTATGGTCGTAGCCCGGCAGTCAGCTCGCGTTCACACCTCTGGCATTCGTTGACAGCGCCATGGAAGCGGCACCATGGGTGGTTGCAAGCTTGCGGTAACAATCCTGCGCTCATGCTGACTGTCGCGGAGGTGGCGAGAACGGCGATGGCTTTCGCCCTGACGTACCGCTTTCTGCGCGACACGGCTGTGATGTGGGGAAGCCACCGTAGCCGGGGCTTAATTTGTGCTTGTGGTGCTGTGCGGGAAAGCCAACCTAACTGGCGCTCGGCTTTTTGCAGCCCTTTGAATAGCCGCGAACACCTTCGAAACGGCGCCAAAACCTAGGAAGACGTTTCTCTAGTAAGGATCACCAGAATTGGTGTCCCTTCAGTCACTAAATTGCGCCACTATTGCGTGCGTTTGTGATGGAATTTTATATTACAGATTTCGGGTATAGCAAACTATTTCACGATTTTTTACGTGTTCACTGTAGTGAGGTCTCACCATACCTGCTCTGACTAGGATACAATGCGTTCATTTGTTTCTTGGTGTGCTCCAATGGTTTTTGGTTCCTTGTTATGAAGAGTTGATTCATTGCTGTGTGCACGAAGTTGTATGTGTTGTGACTAGGTGCAGTCGTTATATCAGCATCTTGTGCTAAAACTGAAAAGGAATACAGTCGGAGCTCATTATAACAAAATGGTTTATAACAAAATAATGGATACAACGAAGGAATGACGATTCCCCTTTGAAGCTTGGTCGACACTGGCTATAACAAAGCTACGGCTATAATGAAGTAATCACCAGGCCCTTTCAGCTTTGTTATAATGAGGTTCAGTTGTATAAAGCACACGTGGGGCAGCATGCTCTTGCCGTTCCAGTTAGCTCAGTTGGTAGAGCGACTGCTCCGCTGAAGCGGTGGTCCCGGGTTTGAACCCCGGACCAGGACGAATTTTTCTTTAACTACAAAGTTTCTGAGAAAGCTGTATAACTTTCCTTTGTAGCCGTATGGCTGCGCTCAGGTGGATGCCATTGAGTAATTACTCTGTTATTACAAATCTACTCCACCTTGGGGGGATTCCCCTTGACATTTGACCAACATTCAGCTCTGTGCCGACACGAACTCGGCTCACGTTGGCATGCTGTGTACCATGAGAAAACATACAGAAACTATGCAAAGCGCTCAGGAATGAATCAACGCACGTGATCTCTGTTCACGCCGTAGTCTGTCGCGTGATGAAGTAGCGTCTTCTGATTTCTCTGCTTGAAAGGCACGAGAAGATGCCCAAGGACATTCTGAGCCCCATGGTGGCCGTCATGGACGTCGCCGTGACTCAAGCACACCCACTCCTGCACTACACTCCACACTCACACCGTCAGTCCGGCAGCAGTGGTAGCAGTGGCTCGCTGACGCGGAAGGGAAATGGTGTCAGCTCCGTGGTTGATCCGATGAGCCAGCTGAGCCGGTACCTGCACCACCGGCGGTGGATCTGGACTGTGCAGCGGCTTCCCAGCGTCCCACTGCCCCTGCACGCCGTCACCCGCATCCTCAAGACTCTGGCCAAGTAAGAGCTGCGAGGGCCCGGAAACGAGCTGCATATTAGTGGTCGCCAATTTGTGCAACATCTGTTTTGCTGCTCTTGCTGTTTCTGAGTGGGCAAACAGGAAATGCACTCCTCAGCTGACCTAATTAGAACATCTGGTCTGTTTGATCCGATGGCTTGGTCCTAGTTTAGTTTATGGGGTTTAACGTCCCAAAGTGACTCAGGCTATGAGGGACGCCGTAGTGGAGGGCTCTGGATATTTCGACCACCTGGGGTTCTTTAACGTGCACTGACATCGCACAGTATACTGTCCTCTAGAAGTTTGCCTCCATCGAAATTCGAACGCCACGGCCGCGATCGAACCCGCGTCTTTCGGGTCAGCAGCTGAGCGCCATAACCACTTAGCCACTGCGGCGGCCTCGATGGCTTGGTCCTGTCAGCATCAGGTGTATTAAAAGGACTCTCTAAATTTGAGCTCCACATATCGTATTTTCTGGTCTATAAGTCGCATGTGTGTATAAGGGTGTTGTGCACCCCTGCAAACGGCATTTTTTCTGAGAAAAGAAATCATGCATAAGTCGCACCGCTGTATAAGACACATTTGCTCATTCTGTAAGTGCTTTTAAAATGTGCTGGGGGTTCCTTCATTAGAGATCAAAACACTTGTGGGAGCTGCCTTGTGCAGATGGTCTTTGAGCTCTGGCTAGCATGTAAACCTATGTGAGTATTCGATAGTTTTGTAGAGTGCATAGGCTTGTGTGAACATTTAATCGAATAGTAAAGTATTAGACTCAGTCCGTCTATTTGGTGTTCGAAAACTCGGAAGTATTAGTTTCAAGCAAATAATATATCTGGAACACTTGCTTCGAATGGTTCAGCATACCTTTGCCAAGATGGTACCATGGCATACGTGCAGCCAAAGCCTGAACCCATTAGTTTTGCATGCCCACATCCCGTAAACATTTGCTGCCAACTCTACATGGAAAGGACGCTCGAAAAAAAAATCTTGAGCTTGCTTTTTGTGGTGCGTCAACTTGCAAACTGACAATTCATATTTGCATCAACTGTTGTTGGACGTGTTTTCTCAGTCTGTGCATTTGTCATCCAGGATGCGCCTTGAAGAAGGCTTTCATTTTGCCCACTCGAACTCAGGCATCCTGAACATGGCACTGGAGATTGAAATGAAGGTAATAATTCGTCACACTCTTGCTCGATTCTTATTGTGTGGGCTGATTTTCATTGAGGAAACCAGTTTTGTGAAAACAGACTGTGATGCTTTAGCTATTTCAAAGCCTGGTTGACAGCATTAAAAGATAGGGAGCAGGTTGTGCATTCTGTGACTTTTTTTTATCAGCAGAATTAAAAAGTGATAATTGTGATTAAGAAATAAAATATAATAAATGTACTGTAATATTGTAGATAATTTACGAAGTGTTCAACTTTAATGCACGAATGGTTTTGTAATGTGGCTTTATGCAGGCTAGTATTGTTATTGAACAGCCATTTTCCACTTTGTTAATGCATTTGAACTTGTCTAGAATTTGAACATCTAGAAATGCGTTGTTGTTGCATCCTCTTGCCACTGTAGCCAAACCTGTTGGTGCTATCTTTACGATCTTTTGAGTTTTTTAGTGGTGCGTTTTGCGGCAGTTCTTTTCTATTTGTGGGCACTCTCTTAAGTGTGTGAGTCAGCAGATACTATATTTACTTACATAATGAACCCACTCACATGATCAACCCACTTTAACTTTTGTTGTTAAAAATTGAGCCGTTTTTTATTTTTTTAAGCTCACTTAAAAAATGTGTGTCTGACCTTCAGGGATGGCATTCAGCATGTTCACCTTTTCTTGCCATGATTGGCTGTCACCGTTGACTATCATGAAATTGTCAGATCTGCCATGATACAGCAAACTCCTTTTGAAGCGAATGATGCTAAACATCCGCTACACAGATACGGGGACGCATTTGTTAACTGCATGTTTTTGTTGATAACATATGGATGGATGGGCTGATATAAAATTTCGTCTCTTACAAAACAAAATTCGTCCACTCTTTTTTCCCCTTTGTAATGAACCCTAGATTAAGTAAACTTTTCTGGAAAAAAAAAGTGGGTTCATAAAGCGAGAAACTATGGTAATCTGCAGGTAATATGGTAATCTGCAAGCACTTTCAGAAGAATGTCATTGCAACCATGACCAGTGGTTTGTTTCTGCTGTCTTGTCAGCACTTCCTGTGAATGCACGTTCTGACTGTTTTCTTGACCACAGCGGTGGTCTAGTGGTCTGAGCATCCGCCTCGCAATCGAAAGGTGCGGGGTTCGATCCCTATGTGCCGCCGGGTTCCTACCGGTGGTACAATGGGTGCAACCTTTCCCCTGGTCTGGTGCTCGGCTTATTCAGGGTGCAATATTTGGGAAATGGCCTTTGACCCCACCTCGAGTAGAAGACAAAACCTTGTCCCACGGCGCTGTTTGGCCACAGATGCCTTTGAGCCATAAAAATTCATCATCATCATGACTGTTAACTTGAGGTGAAGTCGTTACTGTAGTAGTGATGTATTAAGAATGGTTGGGGAAAGCATTTTAATTAATATGTGTCCAGTTCTTTATGCATAGTAGTAATGGTGTTTTACTTCATTTCAGTAATAATTCATTGTGTGAGCAGCCGCTGGCCTTTTAAAGCCCTTGGTAGTCGGTAGCTTTCTTACTGAAGACTTGTCGTTGAAACTAGTAAGGTTGCTTTGTAATGTCCCGAGAACCTGTTCTTCATCACGCAGTGTTTTCTGCCTTTCTAGCTTAGAGCAGGCAAAAACCGGTCGAGGGCACCATGCTTTGATGGGTACCTTGCATCCTGCCACTAAGATAAAGTCGACGAAGGCTTTATCATTTGTAAACCTGCGTTTTCTGTCATCCGTCTTATCAGAACACAGTCATGACCGACTCTGGTGACGCCTCCTTGCTGCCCTGTGTGGTGCAGTACATGCTCTTCCCACCTCACTCGAACACCACAATCAGGGAAAGGTGAGTGCTTTCCGTGTGGTCTGGGGAGGACTTTTTTAAAGGAAGAAATGGCCATGATGTAAAAACACTCACTTATAACACCCTTGTAAAACCTGTAATTGAATATGGTAAAATTGTTTGGGATCCTTACACTGCGTCTAACAAATTAAAAATTGAGAAAGTTCAGAAACTTGCTTCCCGTTTTATTTTCAATAAATATCGCCGAACTGATTCACCGACCGAATTATGTAAATTAGCAAACCTTAAAAGTTTAGAATACCGCACTAAGGTAGATAGGCTGAAGTTTCTTTACCTTTTAATCCATGGCCACTTGAATGTCAACACATCACCATATTTTACAATACACCCTAATGAAACATCAAGACATCGCCATTCCATGTATATTCCTGTGCCGCGTTCTTATAACGATTGTTTTAAGTACAGTTTTTTTCCTCGTGTTATTAAAGAATGGAACATGCTGTCAGAGTCCATTGTAAATATTACCGTATTTACCCAATTCTAACGCGCACCTTTTTTCGGGGAAAATACGTCTCAAAATCGCATGCGCGTTGGATTCGAGTGCAAACCGAAACGTCCCCATAGCTGCCCATTGTCATCGCCATTATACGATGTGGGAGCTCGCTAACTGCTGGCAAACATGGGAGCACGTTTGCTCGTCGTTTTTTGCGTCGCAAGAGCCATTTTCAACCGGTGTGGCGCTTGTCATTGGTCGCGTGTCGCGTGCTCAGCGACCACGTTCACGGCGACGGTATCCCGCGCACTGCCGCGGGCGGACGCCTCATCACTGCCGTTGCACGATCGAGATACGCGGCACGAAAAATGTGTTGATGAAACAACGGTTGTCAGAAACGCGTCTCCAAAAACGATGAGAGTCCTTTCCGTTTTGCGGCCGATTCTCTGAGAGAGAGATAACATCGTCCGCAGGCGGGGCACGCCGCGTCGCTGACGAGGTCGGGCATCATGCCGATCTCACAGATAACAGCGCTTCCGCGCTCGTTTTTACGCTTGTCTTGGCCGTCGAAGATCTCTATCTTTCGCTGAGATGCACTGACGAAGTCATGGATGCTCCGCAAGAAGCTTGAAGGATCCAAATGGTGCATCTCCGTTGCCGCAGTTACGCGTAGCAGCAGACGAACCTCCCGTCACCGGAGCTCTCCGCTTGCGCTTGGGGCGTCTTCCTCTATACTGATGCTTTGTCAGGAACTTGCGTGAACGAAAATCTCGTTTCTCAGTCACATCCATAGTGGAGAAAGGAGAAAAACCCGGGCAGAAGCGTTGGTTCACGTCTCGGTGGCGGCAGAAAGAAGAAAGAGCGTCTGCGTCCGTCCGTGCGGTGGGATGCTCGTAGCCAATGGAAGGGCTCCGATCGCACCACGTGATTTGAAGGGCCAGTCGCGACGCTCCTCGGGCGGGAAACGATCTTTTTTTTTTCGTATTTTTATCAAGATTGCGCCGCTGCCGAAGTGGCTTCTGGTAGAAGATGGGTAGGCCTACTTCCCCGCGAAAATTCAAGAGCGGGCGACGCCGTGGAGCGAAATGCCGCGTTCACGAAATTCGGTCAAATTCGCACTTTCGCGAGCCACCGCGGGTGCTTTAATTGCATTTTTTACTACCTTCCCCTTGATTATCGGCTTTGATTTTTTTTATATATAAAAGAAGAGGCTTGGGGGAATACAAAACGCAAGAAAATACAAAATCGACTTTATCGAAAAAATAGCGGTTTTTTCACCCGCATCTCTCCTTAAAATATTAAAACGGTTGCAAATTATTTTCATTCGTGGAAGTCACATGCACGTTAGAAGCGGGGCTCGTAGTTTTTTTTTTTTTTCATTCGGGCGCATATCAGGGGCGCGTTAGAATCGGGGCTTTAAATTTTTTTTTTTTTGGTGCCGTAAATTGGGTGCGCGTTGGAATCGGGGGCGCGTTGGAATTGGGTAAATACGGTAACTCCCTCAACGCCTTTCTAGAATGCCTGAAATCTTACCTGGACCGTAGTACACCAATGTAATAGTTTTGCCTCAGCACTTGCATGCGTTATTCTTATCTACTGTTTGATTTTTCCTTTGTTTTTTGTGTCGATATCGCAGTTGTGAAATGTACCTTGTTTTGAATGTGAATTTATTAGGTTTTCCACTCCTGTAATAGCCTGAGAAAGGCTGACAGTATCAATAAATGAATGAATGAATGAATAAATGAAGGTAACTGACTGAATGGATTCCTAGAGAGGGCAAGCATAGCACTGGGTGTCAGAGAGTCAGGTGGATGGACAAGATAGGAAGTACCACACTATGATCAAATGGGGTAGGTGGTGATGCATCTCTTAAGGGTAAACAGCGCGAGACACTTAGACGGAAAGATGAAGAAACACAAGACAAGCGCTGACTCACAACTGAAGGTTTAATCACAGAAACCAAGACATTATAAGGAAAGCACGGCCAATCAACCAAGCAAGCAGACAACAACCAAATGCACGTGTTGCTGTGTGATGTCAAGGGATAGAACCTCCCCGTCATGCAGGAATACTGGCGGCTTGCTGACACCCAACCTAGCAACAGCTGATCGCGAGTCGTAGTTACTGAGAGTCTGCTGTAATGGAGGACTTGCAGTTAGCAATGGTGCCAGCACTGAAAACTCCACTCAGTGCCGTCGTCGTCCGCTGTGCAGCCTTTCAGATGACGAGGACAACGAGATGGAGACAGCCGAAGCAGACGGAGAGCTCCAGCTGGTGACCGAGTGCTGGGTGGAGCCGCAGTGTGGCGTTGTGGTCAACTGCCCTGTCTCCAGCTCCTACCTGGACGGCAAGCAGTACACCGAGATCCCCAAGGCCGTGAGTGGCTCCCCCCCCTCTTCCTGTGGTGCCAGCCTTTTCGTGTTGGGCTTGCTGGCATTGCATTTCGCACAGTGCATCCGATGATGCTGGAGAGACTAGTTTTTTAAAAATTTATTTAAACCTTAAAGGTCCCGATGTTGGACATTACATGCGGTTTGTGCTTTATTGAGCAGAACTGTTATAACACCAGTACCCTCTTAGCTCCTTTGAAGGCTGACATGGAAGGAAATCCCAAAACGAGGAAATTTTCGTGCAGTTGAACCTCGTTGTAGTAAAGTCGAAAGGGTCCTGTGATTTCTTTGTTATAGCTGTTGCTTCCTTACAGCCATAGATGACCTTGGCTGCAACTGTTGCATGCCAACGGGCTTACCTGCGAGCATGTAGGCTGAAGGAAACATGGCTGGTCTCTCGCCATTGTGCGTGTTGAGGGAGTCTTCAACATGCTCATTGAATGCCTAGAATGAGGCTGAATAAGACTGTACCAATTGAATATGGCAGCCTTGCCCATTGCGCTTTCATATTTTCCGCAGTGTGTACAGGCTTCAGCGCCCAGAAAACGGGTCTCAGAAGAATGCTTCATACAGGACAGGTAGAGACTCATTCAGAATATTTAACTGCATTTTCTAGCCGCTGAAGTTGATACGGGCTACTGTGAAAGAGGCTGTGCAGCAGCGATTTCGTCATGAGTGTCTGTTTTTGGGCGCAGCTTTTAAGCGTCCATTCATGGGATGAGCGATGTCCCTTGCTATCGGTCTTGGCGTAATCGGCAGAGCGAACTGCCAGCACAGCGGAGGATGAAAAAGAGTGAACGCGAGAGCAGCTGAGGATAAAATGGTGGCGATAGCTAAGAGAGCATGATGAGGAAAGCGGAGGGAGAGAGTGCGGCAGCACTTCAGAAGACGGGCTCCACGGTAGGGACCTGCTAAGGGATGGTGCCAGAGTACGCGCAGTCATCCTTTCGCCTGAGGAGAGGCTCAATGGCGGCGGACTGCTGTGCGCTGCCCAAGCCAAAACCCAGAGCCACCTCATTCAGCACTGCTTGTGTCGTATGTGGTCGCCTACAGTTCAAGTACTGCAGTAGCTGCACTCAAAAAACGCGTTACCGAGAAGCGCAATTGTCAGCTAACTATTTTGGTGGTGTTTCCTGCGTAGTGCATGTGTGAGCTGGCCACGACACTGACAGCAGCAATCGGAGTAGTGTTCTGTGGAGAACGGACACTTCAGACCCAAAGCTAACGCCAAACCATTTGAAACGGGCACTATGAAATGCTTTGTGTACGGAGACTTGGTGTGCACTTGCTCATTGACTTGGGTGCATAAAATTTGGGCACTGAATTTTCAGTTCACGCAGCGTCGCGACGTGTGTTATCGCAACGCAGTAATGGTCAGATATCGACATCATGCGCACTGCGATGCATGGAAAGGCATGTAGTGGACAGCCACTCTGCAGACTATGCGAGATGCAGATGCTGCTACCAAAATGATTTTTTGTGTCCATCTCGCATGCACGGATGGTTCTTCATGGCTTGTTGGGTTCCAGATATAATCTTCAGGCATAAGCAGCACATTACATGCAAGCGGTAGCGGAAACTGACACCAGTCGGATATGTGTCTGGCAGCTTACAGTTTCAGTTGAGCTTTCTTGACATGCCTCATTCCTAACATTGTGTCCACAACAGAGGACATGGATTGACCACATTATACCAGCCACTTTGAAAGCTGGACGGGCACCCAACAAAACTTGAACCGAGGTTAATGAATTGCTGCATGTATTCACCTATCTTGGAGGGGTTTAAAACGTGGCCAAGAGAATGACAAGTAATGCATGTTGTCAGCATCTTTACTTTGTGGCTGCCTCATGAGCTTTCACTGCACCTTCTAACTACCTGCAAGCGCGGCATACCACAAAACTATTTAGAGCAGGCTGTGGTGCTCGCAGAAACAACGGAGGTGACATGTGCTGATACAAATTATATTTGTTATTTTGTAAATAGTTATACCAGCTGGTAAAAGATGGGCATTTTGGTTGAGCTTGTGGACTTTGGACTTTAGCCCAAAAGATTTGTGGAGATGACCGCTGTGACTGCGGTATTCCGAAGGCCAGAGAAAAGATGCTCGTTTGCCTGCTCCCAAACGATAGCTTATCTGGAGGATGGGTGATCTTCCAAAAGTTATCAGTAGAGGTTGCAGCAGTGGTGCCATGATGCAACGACGACTGGCCAAGACGAGGCATTACATCAGTGCCCTTAAATTTTTTGGGGTATAGTGTAACCCACCATTGAGCCACTAGCGAAAAAAGCTTCTCTGAGTTGCCAATAGATGGCAGTAGCAACCTTGCCTGTGCACTTCTCGCGGGCTCTTTGAAACTTACTGAGCCATCCAGTGGCTACATTGACTCAGTATTTGTGGCCACACAGATTAATGGCTTGTGTGATGTGACCCACTGGGGACGCACGACGCAGTGGACACGTTAAGTTATGTTCTCATGAGGCTCTTTCTCCACTGTGAGACACATGGAAAGGAATATGCCTTTCCGTTGGCTTGTGCCTGCCACATATGCTTGCCATTCAAACTCCAAGAGTAGTATAGTAGCACTGTTCCTCAAGTGCTGATGACACCTTTGTCTGGCACTCACGATGTTGTATTGGGGAAGATAAGTTGTCATGAAAAGCAGTGTACAGTGTCTTCATGGAAGAGTTGACACTGATGATGAGAATGATTGCATTTTTAAGCTTGTGTAAGAGTTCTGTAATTGCCATAATGTAGTTATTTTCTTAGTGCTGCTGTAGCTTGAGACGATTGCAGTTTCCACATTTGTCGTAATGCATTCTAATCACTTACGGGCTGTTTAAATAGTGAGCTATTCATTCAGTGCCAGGGCTATTTTTGTTGGTGAACTGTAATACTGAAGTAGTTTGAAGAGGGCTAATAGTATTTTTCAGGGGCATACTAGGGTGCACCTGAGGATGGGCTCGTTAAATCAGAAATATGATTAATTTGGTGGGGTGGGTGATAGGGAGCCCAAACCTACTTATTTTCGAAGGTATATAAGCATATATATTTGGCCTGTGTGAATATTCGACAATTTCGGCCATTCTATCGAATGGTAAAGCATTCGATATTCGATATGATCCTCATGTTTGGCGCTGAAAATCTTGTAAGTATTCGTGTCAAGCGAGTAACGTCTCTGGAACACTTGCCACATGTAGTTTTGGTTCAGTGTACCTCCTCTGTGATGGCACTGTAGTGCGTCCACAGCCAAAGCCCCAACTTCATGGGCACCTGCCAAGCGTACAGGGTCAATCACACTTAGAGGGAACACGGCTCCGCGTGGCTGCGCACATGCGGAGCACCATTGCGACCAAGCCGGCAGCAAACCCGTGCAAAGGGGCAAATCACACGAAGCACCACTTCGAGCTCCTTCTTCTCGTGCGCCACTGTGCATTGATTCATGAACGGGTTAGATGCAATGGCAGTCCGCAGGCATGTGGCCACACGGAGCCGTGTTCCCTCTAAGTGTGATTGATCCTGTACATGTCAAGTGCCACTGTGCATGCTGGAGCCGGTCTGTGCATGTACAGAAGGCTCGAGAAGCCACGAGTGGGTAGCTCAGATTTGTACCCATGAGCTATCTGCACTCGCGCCAGAACTGGCGCAGTGGCATGCACCAGTTGGAAAACACACAGCTTCCTTGAATTCTGTGGGAATTCTGTGTGAGCTGACTGCAGCTGCTCTTTTTCATGACGGCGTAAGCACGAAAGATAGCTAGCATGATGCACATAGAGAGGGATGCGCCTTTCCGACGGCTGATGCCTGTAGGCGTCCACGAAGTCACTGCTTTTAAAAGCAACAGCCGTGTGACAATGCAGTTGCATTTAAGGCCAGTTGGAGGTCCCACAAATAGGTCTGGCACCCCGAAAACACGTCGGCTCTGCGTGTAGGTCTGCACCCCCTGTTTCCGGTGGTCATTTTTGCAAAAGGTCAACACAGTTTCACTGAGTGTGACAAAGCTTCTCTGTACTCTTTCTTTTAGTACCTTAGCACTTAAAGTGGTCATTCCCCGCATTTAGCCATTGTGTGTTTGTCTGAAGCCCGCTCTGTGGCAGGCTGCTTACCTGCCCAGATAATTAGTCGCGAGAGGCTGCTTGGGAACGGTGCCCAGGGTCGCAACCCAACCCAAGGAACACAAGTCCCACTTATAGCAGCACCTGCCCTAGAACGGCAATGGCGCATCGCTTAACCGCTGCACCACTGTGCCAGGAGGGGTAGGAAGATTCCCAGGGATCTATGAAGGGAAAGAGTGACCAATTCCACTTATATGGACACTAACTGATTATCGCTATTCGATAAAACCACCCTCCGTGAACACTGGATCTGAGCACCGGAACCGAAGGGAAAATCAAAATGCTAGCGCACCCAATTTGCGTTAGGCCTAACTACACAAATCGACCGTAATTTTTTTTTCACGCAGGGGGCTTGTGTGTTAGAAAAATACATGATTTCGAAAATGCCTATTGCTGTTAAGCCTTTTTTTTTTGTGCTATAAGTAGTTGAAATATTCGGTTCGAAATCATTTGGAAATTACTATATATATATGTATGTGTACACACACACGTACATACAGTCGGGGACAAAAGTCTCCGGACCACGTGTTCCTCTAACGAAGCCGATAGCCCTGCTATTAGTCAGCAGCTAGAGACCACACTTGTGGAGGTAAAAGTTAAATTTTTGCTGTTTCGTCTCCACAAGTGCGGTCTCCAGCCACTGTCTGATTGTAGAGCTATAAGCTTCGTTTGAGGAACACATGGTCCGGAGACTTTTTCCCCACACGCACACGCACGCACACACACGCGCACACACACACACACACACACACCGTTGGCTCCAAACAAACATTGCAAGTCATTCTGTGTTTGCCGCACGACACCGAGCTCCTTATCTGGTCGGAGTCCAAGGTCAAGCTAGAAGGCTGGGCAATGGTGGAAGCCACAAAGGGAAAGGAAAGCTAAATCCAGTCGAAGCTGACTGAGAGTTAGATAGGTAGACCTATCTTTGTTGGGGCAGCCTTTGTCGTTCTTGCCGGGTAAGCTTTATGTAATTTGTATCGCAAAGTCCTGGCAAAGACCACGAGTCTGTGTTGACGCAGGAACGTTTCATCTATCGACGGGTCCGCCATCGCTTCCAAGTCATATGCATATGGTTTACCCCTGCTCTATCTTCTTCAAGTAGGAGCCACACAAATGTTTTTGAATAATGAGGAATGAAGGCACGCCCTCGAAACAAGCCTCCAAAGCACGCTGCTTCATCAGCATGGCCGTTCTTTGTCCTCAGTTCGAATTCTGCCTCTTTTGCGTTTGCGACCACGTGCTCGCCCACTGGGGTGCGCCGATAATGCCTCGTGGTATGCCGAGTTTATCAAGATCTGTGCTGCGTGCGCAACTTCGTTCAAGTCGTTCCGGGAAAACACTTGTGCTGTGGTCGCCGATAGAGCGTAGGGGCTCGCGAAAGGCTCCTTATCTTGGGATTGTTCTCGGGCGATTCGGCTGTCGAGGTGGCGGCAAGAAACGGTCCTCGCCAATCTGATCGGCGGTGGACGGTCGCACGTCTTTGGAGGACAGCTACTTGGAGATTCCGAAACCTTTGCACCCTGGAGTGTCTTCAGGGACAGTAGAAGTAGTGGTCAGGGGTGGAGCGAAGCAAGGGTTGATGAGTGTCTTCAGGGACAGTAGAAGTAGTGGTCAGGGGTGGAGCGAAGCAAGGGTTGATGTTTGCCACGTGCGCAAGGTGACAAAAGACTGCAGGACAAAAAACCAAATGGCTGTGGCTTAGCTTGGTTAAGCCTGGTAATTGCGAAAGCAATATCCGTAGCTACGCCATGGTTCAGCTGGTAGTGTAGCTGGTGGTGGTGCTTGTGGTTAGACTTGTGGTGATGCATCGGTTATGCAATCCAATCCAGTCCATTCCAATCCAATCCAAACCAATCCAATCCAATCCAATATGCTAATATGGTAGCTACCGGCCTCGCTACGCGATGGGCTGAAAGTGCAACTAGTATTGCTTTCGCAATAAAAGAAAGTAAAAACAAATGTGAAAGAAAGAATGTTTGAGTGCTCAACTTTGCAGTGCGAGTATATTGTATCGATGGTTTCAGTCGCCTAACAACCTTTTTTTTTTCTTTATTGCCGGTAGAATGCAATGAGGCTTCGCAATAGTAGAAACTTGTGCAGTGCGACTGAACGTGCATAAGATGTGAATGCATAACTGGTGAACAAGACCGGCAAGATGGAATATCCGTGTCGACACAAAAATGGCTCATTTGCATGGTTGTTCTGTTCATTTTCGTGGCTCTTGGTGGATTCTTGTTGAAGATTTGGCTTCAGTATGTGTGTTAAAAACACCGTTCGTCTTGTCTTGTGAGAGTAAATGCTCACATTGAGATGTAGGTTGTCAGCATCTTCATGAAATGATGCTGTGTCTTATCTCATTCCAACCCATGAAGCTGGAAGATTTCACCTGGTGTTGCATTTTGGCTGGGCTGTGATACTTTCTGGAAGCTGGAAAGTGGTGCATTAAATTATTCTCAAGTTCCTATGTAGTACTGTTTTATCTCCGACTAAATGACTTTCCTGAAACCATAAAAAAACCTATTTACCATGTGTCACCACACTCGTAGAGGTGCTTGTAAGAGCAGTGATTGATCTCACTTGTGAATGCAGTTCTGTCCTTGCTTGGGCACTTCAAGCTCACTAGACAGGCAATGTGAAATGGAAGATCCTGGGTGGTAATCTGCTGCATCAATACTTTGGTTCTTCATTGTGTTCAGGTATTCAGCAGTACACTGTGCGCTAAAAGCAAATAAGCTATATTTTACCGAAATGTGGTCACATGGTGGACTGCAGTGATAATGACAGGTTTCACCGAAGATGGCTTTTTATGCGATTTTTAGTGCCAAATTAGAATTATGAATCCCTGTTTCTTGGACATTGCAGTGCTCAATCCTTATAATATGAGGCATTGTCTTTTCATTTCTGCTACAGCCTTCCTACACATTTTGGTCAGTGTTCAGTCCCTTTAGCACGCATTTGATGCTTATAAATTTCGTAATGTCCTCGAAAGGCACCTGTTACTTTGACGTGTCACTTTCTGTAGTTTTGGTTTAGCTAACTGTGTTGTTGCTCCTGTGCTTTGTTGTAACTGACCTTTTATTCGTTGCACTGCACTCCTGCAAGGGCCTAGGAAGCGGCCTGCAAAATTGAAATAAACAAACAAATACAAAACTGACCGCCGGCTAATCTGCCTGTCTTGCACGAGATTCGCTGACAGCTATCCACGATGCCGAATGCAGTGCTCACGGGGCTACTGAATGCTGCCCTCTATGCGCAGAAGTACAAAAGGGTGTAAGCACTTAATTGCGCCGCTGCACACAGAGGGTGCCACAAATCTGTGGTACGGTAAAACAGTGACACTCTGCTTTGCTCCTAGTTTGTGTTATGGCAACACTGCTTACGCCACATAACTGGGAAACGTGCTGATAACAGCTCTTGCTGTAGAAAGTTCTTCGAATGCATCATTAAAAGGCTGCCATGCGATGTGCACATGTGTATAGATTTCAAAGTAACAGAGCTAATGCAAGGTTTTTTCTTTAATTTTTAGAGGGTAGTGGCTGAAGGTTGGGCTATGAGAGGCACAGGTAGAGCATTTGATAATATAACTCGTGTAAGGCTGATCCCGCCGGTCCCTTAAGGGCGGAGTCTGGTCTTTAAAAAAAAAAATTTATTAATGAAGTCACAGTTAACAGCAAATGTGTATTTTTGTGCGCTGATTCTAGATATGTCATTTAATTTCATGTAGAACAATTCCTTGAGCTTATGCAATTTTTATGCAAGTGTTTTCGAAGAGCTTTGAAAAAAATTTCTTGCGGGAAACTTGCTGAAATGTATGCCATTGGGTTCTCTTGACACCAAGGAATGCAGTAAGGGTAAAATTATCATCTTGGCTATCATGGAACATGAGTTACAGGGTACTGAAGCTGCTGCTTCAGAAACAGGAATACACACTTTTCTTGTCATTTCTGAAGCGACACCTTCAAAACCCTATAACTTAAGTTCTGTGATAGGCAGGAAGACATTTTTACCCTTATTGTATTCCTTGGTGTCAAGAGAACCCAATGGCACACATTTCAGCAAGTTTCCCGCAAGAAATTTTTTTCAAAGCTCTTTGCAAAATACTTGCATAAAAATTGCATAAGTGCTCAAGGAATTGTTCTACATGAAATTAAATGACATAGCTAGAATCAGCGCACAAAAATACATGTGCAATGAAAATTTCATAACTATGATTACATTAATAAAATTTTCTTTTCAAGACCAGGCTCCTGCCTTAACATCACTGTCATGACTATCACCTAAAGAGCATTCCTTGCAGTCTTTAAAGAAGCGCAAAAGCCTTCAGTTTTCTTTTTAGTGTCACTCATTGTAATTGCTATCAAAAGTCACTATTACGGTTCCGATTGTGATAATGATTCTGAAGACAAATTGCACCTAGGAGCGTTAGCAAGTGTCCTCTCTGAACGCGTGAAAAACACTCGACAGGCTGGTGAAATACGAATGAGAGAGGCCAGGGCGAAAGTTCAGAGATAAGGGACAGGCATATTGTTCTACCTACCCCGTTTTAGTTTTGTGTGAAGACAAGATATCGTGCAGGGTACCAAAGCCTTTGCGTTGATATCCAGCTTGCAAATAGATAAAGCCTGGCATTTGCATATCAGCTGGCTTTTATGCAACTTTCAGCCCCCACATCCACCCTACCTATCACTTGTGCCTGATCACAGTTTTTCAGTTGGGACATGGGTGTGCGTATACTTGATTGGTTATAAAATTCTGTAGTAAGGAGTATTAGTAGCTGTGACACGAATGAACGTACATTATGTCGATGAACTTATAAGACGCACAGGGCTGTCTTGTTTTAATTTAGCATGTTCTTTTTTCTGTAGTTGCTTGTGCGTTATTTTGGTGTATCAACTGTTTTGTCAGTCAGCTTGTTAAATATTTTTGGGCACGCTTATATATATATATATATAAATACACACACACGTACACTTTTACGTCTGCAGATGTGAATGGAATTTTCGACCACGCTGCAGTGCCGTTCGGTGTGTTGCCAGCCCTCCTCCTTTTGCTTTAAATGACTATAGACACCAAATTTTTGCTTTTGCATTTTCTTCTTTCAAACGATGTATTAGACATAGGTGTACATGGAGCACCCCATAGTATTCGCCTACGACCGCTTAATAATTTATAGTTGAATTTCTTCTTGATGCTGTTTCAGTTTCTAAATTATCCATTAGAGGGCTCCTGAATAATTTTGACCACCTGGCGTTCTTTAACGTGCACTGACACCGCATAATATACGAGCCTCTAGTATTTCACCTCCATTGAAATTTGGCAGCCGCAGCCGGGATCGAACCTGCGTCTTTTGGCTCAGCAACTGAGCGCCATAACCAGTGAGCCACCGCCATGGCTAGAGGGCATTCTAAAGCGAAAGCTCTACTACGCTAGTCCGAACTAAAGTTTCCCTGTGTGTTGCCGGCAGTTAGCAGCGGCATCCTTAGGAGCTGGATCTGCGTCTAGAAACAGGTGGTCGCTGCGCCGAGCTCCGCGCTGCGCCGCGGCATATCTCCATTGGATCGCTGGATTAAGACAGTATTTAGGCGTATAATAGTGTGGTTAACCATGATGACATCATAGTATAGTAATGAGCATAATTAGTAGTAAACATAATTATTTCCACATGTAATACTTCACTGGAAAGGGGTTTACCCTAATTAAGTAACACTAATTAGATTAATTACTGTAGTTAATCGGTTGATATGTATGTTGCTATAGCCATGGATAACTAAAAGTGCTAAACTTGTGATGTGACCTTCAGCTTGACCTTGAAAAAGAATTAAGCGAAATGTAAGAATAACAATGGGTGAATGGATGGCGTCATAGACAGTGCAACACAATGTAAGTCACGTGACTTTGACATAACGTCAATCGGCATGTTGAAAAGGCCCCAATGCTGGTAGTTGCCCGGAACGCACTCAACGTTACAGACGCCAAGCTGCGTACAGTTATCCGATACACCAGAGCTTCCTCCCTAACCAGGTTCAACAGTAGTAACTAAACCACAGCGGATTTTCGCTTGTGCGGTGTGAAGTGAAATGATTGATTTCACCAGAAATAGTGTAGTATAGCTATACCTCATTTCAGGTCAGGGAAACGACTTTTTTTTATTCTGGAGAGTAGCACCTTGTTTGCAGTTTGCCCAAAGATTAATTTATTAAAATAAGTGTGCATTTATCATACCTATGTGTGGGCAGCTTCCGAAGCTGGGCAGGCCAATGAAATGATCACAGTTTTTTGCAAGTTTCCTTTTTTCACAAAAATAAGATCATTAGCACAGCCGTCATTGCCAGTGACTGGTCCTGTTAAGTGCATTATATATTATATGCGATACTTAAGTGGGAACTGCTCATTGATTTCACTTATTGCTTCAATAAGTTGTGTTGCCTCTTGACCGCGCTTAAATATGTTTGCTTGCGTCAGAGACCTTTGTTGTGAAGCCTTGGGAATAGCATGCCATGACACTCTGCAACAGCATGATCTAAGAGGAAGACTGTACCATTTCAGAATGCGCCAAACTTGCTACAGCTTGATCTTTTTGAGGAAGATGTTTGCATGAGAATGGTAGGGTTCAAAATCAGGTTGCAAATTGCCAGTCTCATATTTTACTGCTTTTGCAAGAGTTGTGTATGATGGGCTGATTGCAGTCTTGCAGTAATATAAACCGTAGCCAGATGTTCAGTTAGGATGGTGTTGCTTGCAACAAAAGCTGAAATTTTGGATGGCACCTTTGTCAATTTAAATATTCACAACTGATGAATGTTAGTCAGCATGGCCTAACAACATGGTTCATCCTGTGGGAAGCTGTCGTCAACAGTGTTTGAGAAATTCTTTCTTAAAGCACGCCATCACACCCTGCATTTACTCTTTATCAGTACCCGGTGTCTTCTCATTTGTGACAGGCTTATCCAGATTTCCTGCGCAATAGTTGCCGCTTATCAAGTTTTCAGTGGGAGTGATATTACACAAAAGCCTTCTTATCAGCTGGGTGGGGGCATCACTCTTGGAAGTGTGGTGCATTGTTACACATTGCATATCACCCGTTGCATTGCCTCATTTACCACAGAACAGGGTTGCGCTGAACAAACGGCTGTCGTGTGGGTGTCGGAGCGATGTTGAGGGCTGTGGTCTCATCAATCCACTTGACACACTGATTGTTTGTGGTTAGTTTATCATTCATTCATTCACGAGTGGAGGTTGTAGTTGGATGGGCTCTACTGTCATTGACATGCTTGAGCATTTGCGACTTAATTGCTTGTTTCATTGACGAGCTGTGAATAGGCTGAGCGGTAAGCTTTCAGCTCTTCGTTTCCTGCTGCTCTGAATGATCGGTGTACATATTTAAAGGGACAGTGAGGAAAGCACTATTAATATTTTTTTTATAGCAAAATACGATAGTTCGGCATGTCATGGCTTTGTTGACACTTGGCCGGCAGCGAAAGATGCATATATTTCTAAGAAATTTGGATTCGAAGTTGAAAAAGTTTTTCCCGCCGCTCTGATTCAAACTTGGGATTCTCCTATGACGACACAGGACTAAGTGACGTGAAACATGACGTGCACATGATGTGCACATGACGTGCACATGACGTGCACATGACTCCGTGATTTCTGGCGCCCAGCAGCGCGGCCTAGCAGCAGCCGAAACGAAAGCTACCGCCGGCCGCACGTTGGAGGCATCTATCGGCTGTTGCGGCCGTCGCTACAGTCGCTTCGCTTACGTTTGCACTGGCGTTTTGCCAGCGTTACGACGGATCTCGTTCTCGAAGTTGCCAACGAAGTTCTTGCAAATAGACACCTTTAGCATACCGTGTACCTTGTTATCGCTAGCGAAATACCGGGAGCCCCCCTAACGCCGGTGAGCAGGCGCTGATTGATCCCGATGCTTCAGGCGCGCGCGTAGCTGCCGGGCACGGGGCGCCATCTGGCAACGTCAAGGAGATTTGCTCATGCATTGGCTGCGCCTCAGTGATTTGTGGTTTCTCGGGTCCTAGAGTTGCTAGAACCATTGGTTCTAGCAGCACTGTTTTGTCCTATGACGTCATCACGCTTGTACTTGCGAGTTTGGCCTGTGACGGCGATACCTGCATTTTGGTTCTTGCTCTTTTCTACGTTACAAGAGCTTTGTTGTCAGTATGAGTGGCGTTTTTGTAATCAGGAGCTGGTATTCTGCCGATACAGGCCAACTTCAATTTCTCCTCAGTGTCCCTTTAAACTTAGCCCACGGCACGCAATGCTTGTCTTATATGGGGGAAGTTATGTGAAAGTTGATGGGGTGTTATGTCAACACAGTGCCAACTTGATGTTTTGTCCCATTTAAGATTCCATTATTCTTAGCAGCATAGCTTTGTCCATTTGTTGAGTACTCATTCTTGAGTCAGCAACGCTGCAGGGCTCGAAACTGGGAATTGAAAACTGTGCCTATACCCTGTTTGCTTACGTAGTTGACCCACTTGCACAGTGAACCCCAGCACCAAAGATAATTGGCCCAATATGGGAAGTGCATTGGCAGAGGCCAGTCGTACAAAGGACCAAGTGAAACCATCAGTTGCCAATATTGGGCCAATTGCCTGTGCTCAGCCACTTTTGTGGCTGAGCACAGGCAAAAAAGCAAAGTAAATTCTCAGCCACAAAAGTGGCTGAGAATTTACTTTGCTTTTTTTTGAAGCGCTCGCTTTTCCTAGTGCCTTCCCCAGTTTTGCGCCGTCCGTCAGCTCGCCAAGATGCTACTGTGTTTATCTTTTGGCGAAAATTCTTGTTGGTTTGGCGTGTGTGAACTTTGCAGACTGCCAAGACACTGTGTGCCTTCTATAGGAGTGCTGGCGGTGTTGACTTGCTCAGCGTTCTGAATCGGCTGCGTGTTTTGTTTAACTTCACATAAAAAAACGTTCACCTGACCTTCAGTGACGGTGTTCAGCGTGCTTGCTTTATCTTGCCGCGATTGGCCGGCGCCATCGACTATCGCAGAATCTCGGATCGCGCCATGACTCAGCAAACACCTTTGGAAGCAAACAGTGCTAAACACCGGCAAGATGAACGCGCTGACTGATAGCTTTTGTTGATGGATATACGGGCGGACGTGATGGTTGGGTGGGTGAACGTGCATGAAACTTCGACGCTCACAAAAAAAAATCCGTTGAAACACTTTTTCCCCGCGTAATGAACCCTCCGGACAAAACTGATGTAAACTTTTCTGGAAAATGAGTGGCTTCATTCAGTGTGTAGGTACAGTATATCATTTTATACTTCATCTAAATACTGCATGCACCATTTATTCAAAGATTACCGAGTGCAGATACATATCACACCGCTTCCTATTTACAGTTACCAGCAGCTTGTTGTCGCTCTTCTGCTGTGCATTTTAAATAACATGCAAAAGGAACTATGATGAATTCGGAGGAATGCTCTAGCTCATGGCTCCTCAGACTGGGTTCTGTGGGACCCTTGATTTCCTTGGAGCACGTATTGGGTTCCCCGAGTACGTAAGCCCATGCATGCTTCAACTCCTCACGTTTCCTTTATCTACTTTATCTTAGGACTGATCCTATTGTAACTGCTAATGGCAGACTTTTTTTACTTCATCAGGATGTCCTTTTTGATTTGGCCGTTTTTAAGTATGTTGGGTCGGAAGGGATGGAAGCCAAGATAAGACACCTCAGTACAATTGAAAGCCACTGGGGTTATCTAGGTTATTGAAGGCTGAAAAGATTGAAGCCCCCTGCTTTGCTTTGCTCTTTTCTTAAGTAATGAACTTGAACAGGGTGTCTAGCGACCTGAAAATCCTGGAGGCGAAAATCCTGGAGGCGTCAAGGAAATTCCATGCACCTTGAGAAATCGGGTCATTTCAGTGAGGTCATTTCCTTTCCTCAAAACCAATTTTCAAACCATTTTTTCCCTCATATTCTTATTCGATTTGTGTTTCAAAGTTTAAATATTCGCTCGGCCCTACTATTAAAGGTGCACTGAAGAGGATTCTGAACATGTCTTTTTGCCGCGGGAACTCTATCCACACGTTCCTAGCATTCTTAGAAACGGACTTATTGCCCTGTGTGGCCGATTTCCCCAATTAAAACGAATTAACGTCCGGCTCCCGCCTTTTTTTTTTAATTCTGCCTCGTACGGTGGGCGGAGTCGACCAACGCTTGGAGCGCCTTTCACCCAGTCCCGTGGAGACTTTGCTTTCGCTTTATTTTGTTTTTTAGGTTTCCATGAATAAATAGTTTCATTCACAGATAATATAGCCGCAAAATAAGCCTGAAGAAATAAAAGTACGCGTGGACTATTTGCTACTACGGACTACTACATATTACTCCGCCGATGGCAGAGCGGCAAGCTGACACGGGACTGGGTGAAAGGCGCTCCACACGTTGGTCGACTCAGCCCACCGTACGAGGCAGAATTAAAAAAAAAAGGCGGGAGCCGGACGTTAATTCGATTTAATTGGGGAAATCGGCCACACAGGGCAGTAAATCGCAGTTTCTAAGAAAGCTCGGAACGTGTAGATCGAGTTCCCGCGGCAAAAAGACAAGTTCAGATTCCTCTTCAGTGCACCTTTAATGCTTTAGAAATGTGTAATGTTCAATAATGTGTTCCTTTTCTGTTACAAATATGTTGATAGGCATATCATGTACTGGTGCTTCAGCATTTTGTAATTTTAGTTTCTGTGCTCATTGAAGCTGCTGTAGGGGGCGGGGACCTTGTGTCAAGCCTATACGTAGGCTTTTTGTGTACACCTCTTCACCTCTCTGAAAAAGCTGATTGATTGATTGATTTATTGATTAAAAGTCTCACTTTTGTAGCCAAGCTGCCACACTCCATCCATTTTGTGGGCCAGCTTGTCTTTAGCAGTTATGCCCAGTGCCATGTCTCTCCAAGGCCAAGTGTTACGTCGGTTTGATAGTGAAAAGATATCTGGCCGAATCGGCCAAGGGCAGGAAATGCTCCTTCTCAGTATCTGAACTGTGACGAGAAGAACTGTCTTTATTGGTGAACAGAGTGGACAGCTTACAATATTCATAACAACTCTCAGCAGCCCCTTTGTAATGTAAGCATTAAGTCACGTTGTCAGGTTAGATTCTATCAAAATTAGGGTTCGGGTTTTTACTGCAATGTCTGGAATTTGCCATATTAGACCTTTTTCTGTGAACACAATCTTGCTCTGTATGACTTATGACTTCCTACATGACTCTCTACATGCTTTGCGACTCTCTTCCCCCATTATGTGATGCCAGGTAGGCATTAAGGATATGATAATTAATGATGAGAAGGCCAAAATTTTTTTTGTTCAATAAATCTTTTTCTTTTTATATGTGTGTTTTACGAATCATAAGAACTTGTTCCTTTTTAATTTACACTGTCTCTGTTGACCGTTTGAACTCTGAGAATATTCTGTATCATTGGGAACCAATTGTTATCGAACTCATCGGTTTCGAAACCAAAAATTTGGTGCTAGTGCATCCTTACTGGAAACAGATGCTCAGAAGGAGAAGAAAAGAATATCTATCTATGTCAAAGAGCTGGAAGAGAAGAAAGAATGGTTGCTTCATGAGCCATGGCTTGAATGTGGACTTTCTTTGGAAAAAAAAAAAAAGGCCTGTCTCTTAAAAAGAAGAGCAAATCTGTTTTAAGTGTGGCATTGGCAGTTTCAGTGAATATTTTTTTTCTTGCACATGGTTCATGCATATTGTTCGTTATCACTGGCTGTTATGATTTCCTGCTTCTCCAGTGGTAAAGGAATTTTATCTCGATAGTCAGGAATCTTGAACATGGTAGTTTGCGTAGACAGAAAAGTCGGGGATTTCGAAAACAGTAGCTTGCTAAACATCCTGTTCAAGGAAACACCCGTAAAAACAGTCCTTGGTCCTTAAATTCATGTTTTTTTTTTAAATCATAATTACCAAGACTTGTAATATAACTGCAGGGTAGGTAAGAAAGCTCAAGAAGCTCTACGATCTGGTCAGTTCTAGTACATTTGAGTGCTCTTTCATTGTAATGTTTTCTCTTTGGTCTAACGGTATTAATGTTTTCTCTTTTGGTCTAACGGTTGTAATGTTTTCTCTTTTGGTCTAGCAGTTTTTTTCTTTTTCGAATCTATTGGCCTCGCTTCATTTGCTAGTTCTCTTCATTTGCAAAAGTGGACCTGCAGGCTGTCCTTGGTGCAACCTGTTCTTGTTATCTATTTCGAACTGCTGATCAAGATATATCTGTACATTAGTTGGGATAGTTTAGTCTCACACCCGTCACCGTTGCTTCCACGGTTAGTGCAGCGCTTGTGCAACAGAACCAAGGCCCTCAAGGCGTTGCTTTATGTGTTTAGGACGTGGAAGTTTTTCGTACTGTTTGCCCCCTTTCGTGCAAGAACCGTCGGATTCATGACCGTCGTCGTGGCTCTTCCATCCTCGCACATTTGAATTCCACTGCAGCCTCTGTAACGTCGCCCTGTGCAGTCGTTTCCGTTGGGAGACGACTTGTGTGGGAGCGTGCCCGCTCACACAGGAGAGGCCAGCCTCGTTATCTTATCAGCACCACTCTCAAGAGGGAAGGGGCCCCCGAGCAAACTCCCTTATCAGTCTCGCCGCGGGCCTTTTCGCCGTCCACCTGTACCTTGGTCTTGTTCGGTCTGCGTCCTGCCGCTGTGGCGCCGTCTTCGCTAAGAATGCGCTCCGACTGACCTCTGCGCGTTCGTTCTTCTCCAGAGGTCTTCACTTCCTTGGAGGAACCACTCGAGATGTTGGCAGAAGCTCTTGCAAGAGGCAGCCTTGTGGGCGGTGCTCCAAATCGGGCCGAACGAGAAGTCGGGGGGAGAAGGGGAGTCGGTTGTCCGTCTTGAGCCGGCCGGTGATATCTTCGTTTGCCTTTTTGCCTCCCCACCTTTTCATTGTCTCCTTGGACCCCCCCCCCCCCCCCCCCCCTCCTTCGATGCTTGCCGCCACCGCGGTCGCTCAAGACTCGTCTGAGATTTTTGCGTCGAGTGGCCGGTATCCGCTGTGCCGGAGTGCGGGTGCCTTCTTCTTTCTTCTTCTTTTTTTTATTTCTCCTCGTGCACAGAGGAAAGAACAGTAAGAAATTGGAGCGCTTGACCCTCACCCCGTTCTTGAAGGAACACCTGCCTGGCCTTTTGGTATTTTTATAGCTCTCGCATTGTATGTCGTTCCGACCCTCTCAACGGTCCTTCTTCAAGGTAACCCCTTCATGAACTTCCTGCCTTGCTGCCTTTGTGTCAGGGCCCTACCAGTTTTTGCCTTGTGGATTTTTATCTGTGCGCTCTTCTCTCACAATTTTTTTTCGCAATGAACGTGCATAACTGTGCTTCTTATCGTACTCTCTTCTACATTGCCTTCTGTGCCATCATCCTTTTGTTTCAGATGTGCTTATTTAAGAAATAAGACTTCGAATTAGCTGCAGGATCCATTCCAAAACTCAACCGCAGTAATTATCTTCTCTTTCCTTTTCCTTTTTTTTTTGCTGTTGACTTCATTGTACTCAGCTCTTTCTCTTGTCTTAATAGGCAGTTAGAAAGAAAGGATTGGGACTGGCAGACGCTGCTCCTGAAAGCTACTGCAGAGAGTCTTTTCACGTACTCTATGAATCGATTTTCATTTCCCTTGGCAGTCCCTTCAATTTTAGTGCTAGGTCACTCTGATAGCCCATCTAGCATTGAGGAGCCAGCGGTCTTTCCTTTCTCACTCGCTTTTCCAAGTGCTGATGGCGACACGTGTTGCGAGAGTGCCGCTCCCCTTCTTGCTGACGTCCGTTAGGCCTACCTTTGTGCAACGCCGTGCCGCCGCCGGGCTCCTTGAAGAGGGGGCACGCGGACCGTTGCCGACATTATCTGTTCCGCTCTCGTCGGCGTTGAGGCGACTCCTTCGCACTACGCCCTCCGGATCTCTTCCTTTGTCGGCGGCCGTCCTCTTCACTTGTCCCTCTCTCCATCTCCCTTTCGAGGTGGCAGCCAATACCGGCTACGGTGGTGTGGTGCGCTGATTACTTAAATGGGAGGACGCTACGAGCGCTCAGCCTCCTTCAGGGTGCGTTCTCAAAATGTCATCCCGACTCTCTCGCTCGTCGCCGTGTGGTTGGATCACTCGAGTTGTCACTGTGCTGCCGGTCTGGCCATGCCTCTCCCTCTCGTCGATGGACGACAGTGTCGGATCCACGTTCGGAGCCCCGGGTCGTTTGCTCAGTTTGCCGTCGGCCGCCGCCGCGCCTTGCCGTGTTGCCGTCTTCCGTCCGTCTGCGCTTTGCCGGCCGTTGCGGCCACCGTGGCCCCTCCTGTAGGGTCCCCCCTGTGCTGTCCTGCCTGAGTTGGAAGTGGGATCCTGACACGTGAGGACTTTGGCCGGTGCCAGATCTAACTCTTCCAGCTCACGTGAGGTTCGAGCAACACGCCGTCTTACGTGTTGCCTTCAGCGCTTTCCGTTGTCCGTGTGCGTGCTGTTACGTGTGCGTCTGTCGCTACGCTTACTTGAATGGCGCTTCTCAGTGGGTGGGGCTGGTTAGATTGCTCAGATATTTTCTTCACATTGCTTCAAGGGGGATTCGTAGAGAACAGGCTAGTCTGATCCATTTTCACGAATGACTTTTACTGGTAATACAAGTAAGTCCGATGTTCGAAAAGGGGAAATGAAGCTGTGTAAATTCCTGTTTTTCTAGAGGATAGCAAAGCTGGATACATCTTCAGTAACTTTATTGCTTTAGGAGCCTTAGACATTAAAGCAGTCTTTAATAATCATGTATTGACCCTAGGTACGTATTGTTTGTTCTAATGGCAAATTTTGAAGTTGGCACTCCTGTAGCTTTTTGTCCTGCCTCAGAGCTTTTTGTTTGTGAAAGGTTCAGTTTAATTTTACGAGACTTTAGAACCTTAGGCAGTGTACATAGAACTGTAGTCTGCGGTACTTACCGCTCAAAAGAACTGCACTTACTGTGCATACAGCTACAGCAAACTTGCACTTGTTCGTTGAGTATCTGGCAGAAAGCCAAGAGGGAAATTTTCACCTGCAGCTGACCTCAGATTTTGAACGGATTCAAGCTGGAATTTGAATTGCTTTAGTCGCAGAATGGTCGCGGATAGCAATCATGAGAAAATTTCTTTTAGTGTGTAAGCGTGCTCACTGAGCTTTACAAGGTATTACACATCTGTTGGAAGTCGAAGAGGATCGGTGTGTAGCAGGTGGTATCCTATATCACATCCAAAATCAAGTATGCACAAATAGGAGGTTATTTTCTTTACTTACTCTGTAGAATTATGCAGCCATGTATGTGAGGATAATTTAGGCTACTCTTATGCCATGATAGACGGCACCCGTGTCTATACTTATCAAATGCTCGTATTTGCTTGTAATTCTGCGCACAAATGCTTCCATTTAGGGCAGGTACAGCGCTTACCTTCAATTTGTAGATTAAGTTGCTCACAGGGTAACTTTAGCACCCACGGCCCTGTTTTGTTGTCTTTGAAACATTTCTGACGCTGCTATCATTCGCTTCCTCTTCTCTGTTGCCGTGTCGTTCTCTACGTGTGCGATGTGTTCTTTGCTTTGAGCAAGCTTCTAGCTCTGCTTTGTCGTGCGCTGTTTTCAAGTCTATGTCGCCTTGTCTTTATCGTTAACGTAATCTTGTTTGTTTTCACCTCATTGGGGGGGGGGGGGGGGGGGGGAACAAGAAGTCTTGTGTCTGTCTGCTGTAAGTCTCACGCACACGTGTGTGTCTTGTCCCCCGCGCACGCTGTTATGTGCAAAACGCACTGCGACGATCTGCCAAGCCGGGGGTGACTTCGGGGGTAAGTGGAGGAGGGGTCTCCTCTCTTTGATTCACTAAAGTGAGATTCAACTCCTCCAACTTCTCTCCGCTCACCGACGATCACCGATCACGACGACGGACGGGCTCCCGTGGCCCCGCTTTCTGTTTGTGTCCTGTTTTTGTTTGAGGTGGAAACATGCTCGTGTGATTGTCCTTCGTCAGAACTGGCATTCAGTGTGGTCCTAGTCAGACACGCAAAGGCAGCGAAGATTGTTTGGTCCTGTCAGGAACGGGGTATTATCATTACAGGCTAGATGTCAGTTCTGGCAGCTTTCATTCTTTTTTTAGCTCTAAGGCACGTTTAAATGCTGTTGCTTGTGACAGCCGAGTTTCCTTTGTGAAGATTACAAAATAGGCTTTAGCCACCGAACTTATCCTGCTGCATTGTTTCAGGTTCTTAGCTTTTGAGGCTCGTTCGTGGTAAATGTTTACAGTCTTCATAGATATGCTTGAAAAGGGCACTTTTGCTTACCTGTGAGTACTATTTACCGAGAGCCGTTGAGATCACTTTAAGATCAGGCGAGCTGTTTGAGGTGAACAAACCTCATGCATAACTGGACTGTGACTTAAAGGTTAGCATAAAAGCCAGCTGTTATAGCACGTAACCTGTCGGGGATGTCAACTAATTGCGTAGATCACCTTATGGCATATAACGGTACAGAAATAGTATCAGGGAAGCCACATTTGTGCCTGCTCATTGGCACGTATTCTAGCACTGGATCATACTTTTTGACGCGGGAGCATTAAAAGCCACATTCACCAGAATATCTGGTGTCGGCGTTGTCGGCGACGTGGGTGAAAAATCACAGGAATGGCTCTGGCAGGTGGTCCCCAGAGAGCATTTTAGGAAGCAGGTGGGCCACTTAGGTCACGTGACCTTGCAGCGTCCTCACAGCCTGCCCGCCGCATTGTGAACGAAGTGGCCACCGTGGCGGTTAAATTAATGAATGGTCGCTTGGGAAGAGCAACCTGGGCCGCACAAGGCGCACCGCTGGGAGCACCTGCCATCACAGGGCAGTGGTGCATCACTTAACCGCTGCACCACTGCACCAGGAGGGGTATGAGGACTACCTGGGATCTATGAATGTAAAGTAGGGAATTACCTTCGGCATACATGGGAGTTAACTCATTACGCTATCGCGTCATAACCTTAAGGTGGAGCTGAAATGAAATGAAATTGAAATTAGTTTTAAGGAAAGGAAATGGCACAGCAACTGTCTTATGTATCTTGGTGGACACCTGAACTGCACCCATCCATGTGAACTTGGTGGACACCTGAACTGCACGGAACTGCATTGTAAGGGAAGGGATAAACACCTGAACTGAACTTGGTGGACACCTGAACTGCACCCAAACTGCATTGTAAGGGAAGGGATAAAGGAGGGAATGAAAGAAGTGAAGAAAAAGATTCCATATTCCACCCCTAGTCCTCCACCAGTAGTCCGCTGGCTGGGGTCCCTGGGTACTCAGGCTCAGTAGACAAGTGCCCTAACCACTGAGCCCTCCTACTATTTTCGGAAGAGTTGCCTTTGTGTTTCTGCTGAGGCAGTTCCCAGGTTTGTACCTCGTGGTGTGGTGTTCTGCATCTTGTGGTGTGGGCAGCAAACCGTGCGTCCCGTCCCGTGTGTTTGTGGTCCATCGGGAGGTGAGGGTTAGGCAAGGAGGTTGCACCGGATTGTTATCAGTGCTCACCTGGGCAGGAACCCATCTGCAAGTTGCTGCATTTCAAGGCCAAGCTGGAAGTTTCTGCACTCGCAAGCCGTCTGACTGGATGTGTAACCGGCACCTCTCAAGTGATTGCGCCATAAAGTTGTTATCGCTTGGGTGCTTGGGCGTTTGGTAGCAGTTTCAAGGCTCCAGTTCTCGCTGCTCTAACTGTGCTTTTACTGCTGAGTGGTGTGAAACAATAAAAATGGTGTGGAGACGATAAATTTTGCTATGGAAATGATTGGCCTGTTTTAGCCGCATGCGTTGCCTAGTCAAGCACCCATCTCCAGTTATAATTTCTGAGTTACATTCTCCCTGTGGTTGTACGTGCTTGGGAAATGCGGATGGCTTTAACTCTTTCCTTAACACAAGGGAAAGATGAAAAGAAATTTTAGTCATACAAATAGTTAATGTATCTTGCTCGGGATATATCAAAATGTTGCTTAATAGTTGCTCGTTCATGCAGTTTAAAAATTATGCTCAGAAGATAAACATTGTTTAAAGTAAAAATGCTTGAACATTGTTTTTTAATAAAGGAATGCAAAAAAAAAATTCATCCACGCTAGGTTATATCAAGGTGAACAAGCAATAAAAAAAACTTGTGAATATACAAGGTGCTTTCCAAACTGTCCAATACCACATCCACAAGTTTTGGATGTTAATATGCTGATCCGGCTTATCGACACCCAGTATGCCAGCATTGTAGTCTTTGTCAGGAGAGGATTCGATATTGTTATCTAGTGGCAATTTTTAAAAATTTTACAGCGTGCAAGCTCGTTCAACGTTTTTGTTGGATGGTCTATTGTCATGGCAAGGAAAGAGTTAAATTTTCAGATAATGGCTGTGAGTAGCTGAACTGAAGTCTTTAATAGTCGAAGTCCCTAACAGCTTAGCATTGAATGGGTCAAAGACAGCATTCTTTTGGCAGAACTGTTTCCACTTATACATGTGTAACCATATGCGTTACAAAGTATCTTAGAACATGCAGTAAAATCTCAATGATATGACTCTCATGGGGTTGCGAAAAAATCGTATCATCCGAGAATTCGTATTGTCCAAAGAACAAAATCCGTATGCAGAAGCATGGGAAAGGCTTTCACGCAGATCTGTTTACGGCAGACGGGATTTATTTACGGACGCAGGGCCAGAGCTCACTACTTAGGGTGCATACTGCGCGACTGGCGATTGTGATGCCGATTGCCGCAGTAAGTGCTTGATGCTCCGAGTGTGTGCGGATGTGTCTCACACATTCATGTCGTCTACAGTGGTGTGGGCGAGCATTCGGAACATCTGAAATTCTGCACATCGTACACAATGCACTGAGGCCGGGGAATTTCTCGAATTCACATCGTCCAGAATTCGTATTATCCTTGTTTGTATCATCGAGATTGTAGTGTAGTTTGCCAGTATTTATGCCCAGTTTCGTTTAGCTAGCTAAAATAGTCTGAACCGCAACGTAATAGTATCTTTTACTCCCAATAAACTTGCATTGGACCTACCATTGTCTGCTGCCTCTTTTTACTCGCTTATCAACACCTTTTTTCTTTGATGACATGTCTGTGTGAAAATATGCACGGAAAAGTAGTAGTTGTTTGGGAGAATATCATGTCCCTGACACTTTTCTTAAGTCAAGTTGCTGTGCGAAGAGCTACTGCTGAGTCACCTGGATCAACGGTTTGAACATGTTACTTGATTTCTTTGGAGAACTGGTATAGTCCTGGTGTGGAGTTCTTAATGGGCACAGTTCAGTAATGTTCCTGAGTCTGGTGCAGTTTCAACCTTTTCTTTTTTCTCAAGGTTGTGCTTGTGTGAGAGTTTTCTATACTTTTTACGTCACGCAAAAATGAGAAAGATCGAAGCGTAAGTCTGCCACTTTGGTGTGCTGTTTCAGTCGGGCTTTGTATACATCAGGGAGAGTACTGAAATACCAAAAAGAAGTGATGAGCACGCGTTCCATCAACTGACTTGGACAATGATAGAAATACTGAGCCTTTGCCTGTTGGAAAAAAAAGAACAGTGCTGTAATTGGAGGTCTGGAAGAGTTGGCAAAGGGCCAATAATTTCCTCTGTAGCCTTATGTCTCCCAAACATGACAATTTTTTGTGTGGTCGATATTCAATATCATAATTAATTTGGTGAGTAATTACTTCTTTTTGTTCTTTACGCAACTATTTTTGCCCAGCTCCGTGTAACTGGACACGGTCATGAGCCTTTAAGTGCAGTTCCTGAAGTGTATTTTCTTGACGCTTTATTTCAGTTCCTTACCACACCCATCTCTCCACTGTTGAATTAGCCTGATTCATTTCACAGCATTGCACTAGAGTAATTGATGCATGCTTAAAAGTCTCCTATACTATCACTGCATGTCGGCTACCTCTTCACTGCAGGAAATGAAACTGGAAGATTTGAGGCAGACATTACACACAGATGATTGCCTCTAAGTTTATCACCCAAGTGCCCGTCCTTTATGGTGATGTTTTTTTTCCAAAATTCAGATCACCATCTTTGTCAACCTCTCTGCTACAGTTTTGTGCAGCCTTTATTGATAATTAAGTAACGCTGTTTTCTGCATTTACATTTCTGTAAGGCTGTTGGGCCTTGCTCATGTTTTGTGCTGAACTATTCCGTTTTCATCCTGCTCGTATTCCACTACTTCCTTACCACGGCATCTCTAGCACGAGAGTAACGATAAAAAGTCGCAATATTTTGACATCTGGAAGATTCGTTTGATCTCCGATCTCCCACCAAAGTCCGCCAACCACACACTTTGCCCCCTGAGGCACACTTGTGAGCCGAGACCAACCCTAATCTGCCCCATCCCTGGCGGCGTGTGAGTTGTTGTTCCCGCTTCGTGGCCGTACTGTTTACTCTATGATAGAGCCGATGTTGGCATAGATAGGGGGGGGGGGGGGGGAGCTTTGAGTTGAGGGTGAGGGGGAATGGGTGGTGGTGTTGAGCTGAAGGTGCCGACATATCTTACTCTCTCGCGTGTTGTTCCTCCCCCACGCACACGCAGTCCACTCGAGGTAAAAGCATAATGTTAGCTTTGGCAGCAGGTGGCACGTTGGAAATGTTTTCTTTCTTTTCTTTTCTTTTTTCTTTTTTTTTGAGGCTGGCATTTTGTTGCAGACTGAGCCTTGTTTTCCAACTGGGCTTATAGTGGGCAGGGATGAATCCTGCATGCAAATTAGCTGCCATTTGCCTTGGCGTCCTCACATTGTCTCGCATTAGCGTCCCTACTCTTATAATTGTGAGGATGAGTGGATTGAAGTAGAGATCATGTTCTTAGCTAATTGTGCTCCTGGCATGTTGAGACATTGTTGCTTGTGTATTGTTTCAACTTTACTGTGTAGTAATTTGGGCTTTGTTATGATTATACAGTCGAACCCTGTTATACCAAAACGGTTTGTAAGGAAATGATGGATATAACGAAGGAATGACTATTCCCCTTGGAAGTTCGGTCAACACGGGCTATAACAAAGCTGTCGCTATTATGAAGTATTTGCGGGGCCCTTTAGCTTCGTTGTAGCTTGTTTTAACTGTAGTTTATGTTTTGTTTCTCTCCTGATGTTTTGCTCTTCATTGAGAATCTAGTTAAAAGCTATGATCTTCAAACACAGGATCTCATTAAAAATGGTGCATAAAAATGTAGCATTAAACTACAGGGTCTCAGTAAAGTTCAGGACAATGCCCTTCTTTATGCAGCAATATGCTGATTTGTTTTACAAGGGATAGAACCCTACCTTCAGTGTGTACCAAAAGCAGTCCAAAAGCAGACTTTTCCACATGGTCTGTGGAAAGCTATGTGGGAAAGGGCATGGAGACTCTCACATGGTGTAACCTGTGGATGGTTGTGAGATGCTGAGTCAGAGTTTGTTAGAAAGCTCTTTTAGGAGGGAGCAGTTGGTTAAACATTCGGTCAGTCGAAGGGAATCGGAATCGAAGGAAGCAAAGGTTGTTTAAGGTATGAACAGAAACATCAGATTCATGGAAAGCAGTCTGAATGCTATCAAATGTAAGTGAGATGCAGATTTTGCAGGTTATCAGGGTCATTTGGAATTGTCGTATTATGGGGGTGGGCTCAAAGTTTTGGAAGAAAAGCTTTTACTTGTTTCTTTGAACTCGCGGTGCAACGGAAAAGTAGCAGAATTTCTGTGAGTTGCCCCTTTAATAAAGGCTTAAAATGCCGTTTGTCTTTCGCGTGCTATCAACTTAGTTACTTCCTTAAGGGCTGCGGCAGGGAGCATAGACAAGAAGGAACTCTGTTTAGGAAACAACGCTTCTTACAGGTTACAGAAAAGAATATACTTGTGGAATGGATGAACCAAGTGGCTTGTTCACTGACACGGCACTTTAATAACTGCCAGTTTGACATTTGTGTTGTGCCTATTGCGGTAGAAAAATTTTCATGGCATGAGAGGTTTGATGTCCCAAAGCTGCACGTGGACTGTGCCGTGGTGAAGGGCTGCAGATCAATTTCAACCTTTTGGTGTTCTTTAATGTGCACTGACATCGCACAGCACTCAGGCACTTTTGTGTTAGCATTAGAACAGCCATTATCGCAAAAAGTGTCTTGTGTTGGCACGTGAAACCTTGGTTGCCAGAAGTCAAAGTAGAGAGGTGAAAACCCCTCTCTCCACTTTCAGGGGAGGGGAGATAGAAAGTGGGAGGTCGAGAGGAACGCTTTGGTTTCCAATCACAGTCGAGGGGTGGGGAGAGCGGAGTGGGGTTACAGCTTGTCGTACAATCACTGATGGACTGGATCATGGCACCCGCTCACATGATCGGTATCTGTCAGCGGTTGCTTCATCTGGGGGAAACACTAATTTTAACGCGTACTCTGCCGCATGAATTGCATCGATCGTCTGAATTTTTTGTTGAAAAGCTGACCCATAGAAATGTGAGTTACAGAAATGTTCAAGCTGTGTAAATTGAAATTGTTTGCACCCCGCCGTGGTGGCTGAGTGGTTACGGCGCTAGGCTGCTGGCCCGAAAGACGAGGGTTCGATCCCGGCTGCGGCGGCTGAATTTCAATGGAGGTGAAATTCTAGAGGCCGTGTACTGTGTGATGTCAGTGCACTTTAAAGAACCCCAGGTGGTCGAAATTTCCGGAGCCCTTCACTACGGCGTCCCTCGTAGCCTGAGTCGCTTCGAGACGTTAAACACCCACAAACCAAACCAAAATTGGTTGCCTTACTGAACTCCTCAAAAATTTGCATACCATGTGGAAACTACTTGCACACATTGTTAAATTGTGCTGAATAAGTTTGGGGCGTGATTTATTAAAGCCTGGTTTGATGCAGTAGCTCGTGCTTGAGTATTTTGTTACAGTAATTTGTAGAAGTCTAAATAAAGGCTTGAAAATCCTGCAGATAAACTGACTCATTTTTTTTTTTTTTATCCCAGTAAACATAATGTTAGCCTGTGCCCTACCTGAAGAAAGGTTTTGAGAAGTCTGAGTCATGCAGTTTTTGATCCCATTAGTAAGCTTATTGGTTTGCAAAGCTAATTGGAACAGAATGGACTGCTAAATTTCGTTTTTACTTTTCTTCCCCTCGGCTCTTGTAATGACCCTTTGGTGCCAAATAAAAAACTGTACAAGTCTGAGTGGCTTTGTTTTTATTGTGTTCGGATTGTTATTAATAAACTGACTTTGAAATCATGCCTGTACTGTAAAGTTGTTTATGGTAATGAGTATGTGGTACAAAAAAAACATGACCGCATGGCAATATCCAGAGCAATGGCATTATCATTGCCAGCAGGGGTATGTAAAGATGTTTTGTTACAGTATACTACTGCAAGAAAGACATCAATGATACAATTTACCTTGGAAAAAGCCTCTTGTGCCCCTGTCGCTCTGCAAGAGATTGGCTGGTTTTTTTAGATGAGTACAAGTGCCATGCAAAACTGCATATAGTGAAAAGCGGGGTGTTATCAGTGGTTGTGGCTTCCTTAACTTAGGGACAACTGTTCTTGGCAGTGCTGCAGAGGCTAGACAGGAAAGGGAAAGAGCTGGGCTTTGTTCCCATGCTGTGCTGTTCATTGTTGGGCCCCATAACTTCCCCCCCTTCACCTCTCCACACCCCTTGCTCGAACAGTGACCCCCCCCCCCCCCCTCCCCCCACATCATCATCACCATCATCAGGCTAACTACGCCCCCTGCAGGGCAAAGGCCTCTTCCATGTCTCTCCAATTAACCCTGTCCTTCGCCAGTTGTGGCCACCATATTCCCGCAAGTTTCTTAATCTCATCCGCCCACCTAACTTTCTGCCGCCCCCTGCTACGCTTGCCTTCTCTTGGAATCCACTCCGTTACCCTTGAGGACCAACGGTTATCTTGCTTTCGCATTGCATGCCCTGCCCAAGCCTACTTCTTCCTCTTGATTTCGACTAGAATGTCATTAACCCCCCCCCCCCTACCCCTCGAAGCACGGGGTCAAAAACCCGTCTCCTTCCCTTTCCTGTCTAGCCTCTGCAACATTGCCAAGAACAGTTGTTCCCGAGTATAATAACACTCAGTAAAATAACACTCGTGAAGAAGCATGCCACTAATGCCAAAATTGAGCCAAAAAGGGTGCATTAAAAAAAAAAAGTAAAGGGTTCAGAATGCTTTTGTTCAAGAAACTAGTTTCCAATGTGTCGCACTGTTGTGGAGAAGTGGATGTGAAGGATAGGTACTGCATGTGCCGACGGAAAGAGCACTAGATACTTTTAGACAAGTGCTGGAGTTCCAGAAGAATTTTGGACTAGTTTACCTAGAATGCCAGCACTCAACAGTTGCACCAGTCTTCCACCAACCATTAGTATTTGTTTTCCCCTTGCACTCACATCACAGGGCAGACACTGGGGTTTAACTTGCAGCTTGCATGTTTAATTTTTGCCAAATGTTTGAAATTTCAGAACCAGAGAGGGAATTGCTTTAGAGCAAGTGGTACTACTTACATTGTTTAAGCTTTGTTCAAAGACATGGCACCTGTTCAGCCTGCTGCTGTTTTTCTTTAACCCTTTCAGGCGCTTTGTACACAATTGTGTGAGCGGCGAACTTGCAGCTTTTTCTGAGAAACTGGAGCACTTAACAGTGATTTAATTATTTCAGTCAAATTGAGCATCCTTCTTGTTGCAAATAAGTTGCTTTTTTGTACCATGTAGCGAATGGAGTAAATAATATTTCACATAAGAGTGAGCTAGGTAGCACTTTGTCTGCCATTTTTGTGCAGACAGATTTTGCCACAAGTGAAAACATCGATGGTTTTTGCTTAGTTTCGAGCGTAATGTGAATGTTCGAAACACAAAGCGATTCCATCATCCCTAGGGTGTTTACTTGATGCACGAGAACATTTTGATGTTATTTCTAACAAATCTGACACTTTGTACGGAATTCTCTGCATCGTTGTAAAAATGTACCTGCTGGTCTTTCACGTTCGAAAACTAACAAATTCCCTTTCTTGAGGCCTGAATATACTACTTAGATGAAAAAATAATTAATTTCAGTCAAAACAAAAAATGGCGCCTGAAAGGGTTAAGACAGGAGACTTAGCATGCTAGAAGTTAGTTGATATGAAGCCACCGGTGCTTCATTTTGGCCATGGTGAAAGACGTCATTGTCTTCCCACCCACTATCTTCCTTCTCAGACACTTGTCGCAGAGTGCTGGTACGATTGCACTGCTGGAGGTCACGGCTGACGTCTGCAGTGCAGCCCATTGCTTTGTTATGTGGAGGAAAAGCATTTCTTGTTGCCGTGCAAGCCGTGGGGGTTAACGTTTGACGTGGATGAAAAGAATTGGCTTTTACGATGTGCATGGAAAGAATGCAGGGATATTGAAGATAACAACTAGTGCAAGAGGCTTAACGAAGCAGGTGATATCAAGTGTTGATGCTTACAGTAGTCTTTTACTTTACTTTTAAGTTTTGCATATATTCGAGGTCTCTAGGGCATCATCTCTTACCGGTTGGACGGGTCAGTGGCATTTTCTTGGGCTGGGAGACAGAGGGGGGGGGGGGGGGGGGGATCTCACTGTCATTATCTGTTCGTTGTCTTATAGGAGGTCGACATCTAAATGTCTTTCTAAGTGAAAAAGGCTTGCATTGCATTCAATCTTGGCTGGTTCTCAAAACAAGCTCAAAATTTTCTTGACCTATGTGCTCACTTCATCAGCTGAGAACAGTCTATTGGCAGTGCTTAGAGATATTTACTTGTACTTCCACCAAAACTCGGACTTACTGGTAATGTGGTCTCTATTGGAATACAAAACACGTAAGCGCAGCCTCTGTTGCTAAGGTTGACTGGTTGTTGGTATGTGATTGGGGCCTTTCGTTTTAGGGTTTTATTTTTTTTTTTCAGAATTGGAATGACATAAACTGGAATGGAAAGCTGGGCTAGTTGTAGGTTGTTCATGATGAAAATTTCTGGGCGCTTCTTCTGGGCTGATGGCTGGGCTGGGAAAATTTCTGGGCTGATGAAAAAGGCGCTTGTCCTGTGGTTTCTTCGCTGTCCTTTGTTTGTTCGCGCCCAGAAATTTTCATCATGGACATAAACTGGGCAATATCTTTTTGAGCTCGTATTCAGGCACAGATCAGGTTACCCAGCAAAAGTTCCCATAATTCCGGGTTTTTCGGGTCATTTTTTTTTACAACGGAGGATGATATATTACAGATGCTCGTTTTTATACGGGGTGTAAGATGCTATATTTTTGCTCACCATTTTCATAAACAATGATGAAATGGCAGGTTGCACTAAACCTTTTCCAAATGAGAGTGACTTTTTATTTATTAAAATTATTTTGATCAGCTGCATTGCCATCCTCTGCACAGCACTTTTGCATCCACGCAAGCTCTGTCTGCTTTTCATTGTACTCTGAAAACATCCATTTTAAGTGCACAACATTTGTGCGTTTCGTGCTTTTTGCTGGTTATTTGTAATGTCTCGTTTGTGTAACAACGCCTGTTAATGGAAGCTGCCATAAAGCGAATGATTGTAAGCACCCTGCAGTTCCGAACACTCACAGGTTTCGTGATCATGCTGCAGTGAAAAAAAAAATTTATGTATAGTACGGAGCCCGAGCATACTTTGGTCCAAAGAGCTCCGTCTTAGTTGAAGGGTCTTTGATTTGAATTGAGAAAAGATGCTTTAGCAGCTCCCTCTTTCTTTTAAAACACCCCGACAAATTTATAGTTTTATGTTCCTTTATTTTGCTGTTTTCAATATTGGTATGACTTTCCCTGCCTTGTAATACCCTGGGCCCTAAGCCTCGTCAAGCTGACAAAAGCAGCTTTTAGCTCGGGTGTCCCATCAGAATTTTTTCTGGAAATAAAAGTGAAATGAAATGAAATAAAGTGAAATAATCTAGTTAGGTAAATATGCTTATCTTAGTCTTCTTACACTTCCACAACCTGACATCTATCCTTGCGTATGCCTTCATTATATTTCCTGTCACTAACAAAGCAGTCTGCGCACGTGCCCTACCTTTTGCACCGTGCTGTCAGTAGCTAGATTCTTTTGCTTTCCAAGCCAGCCATGCAAGTGTGGTAAATTGTTGGGATGTTGTGCAGGACTTTTTGTTCAGTTTTCAGCTGACATCTCGCTTGCATGAAGCACACACACTGATATGCAGTAGGCAAACCGCAAGTAGGCAAATACTTGTAAGCAAAGAAGCAATCAAAAGGCAGTGTGCTGTAATGTACAGTGCTATCTTCCTTTGTCAGTTCTGTGATAAGTGACTGTGGATTGTTGTCCCATTTTGTTTCCACCCATACATGGCTGGTGTGCATGCTTTTGCACAGGCTGCACGCGTGCGTGCTGTGCTTTGCAGAATGTGCTACCAGATTGCTCTTTACCATTGCTCTTTGTCACATTACAGTGGTGCCCTTTGGCACCATGTTGCTAGGTGTCATGATTTGCTGACAAACTACATTTGCTCCAGTGCCATGTGGTGCGTTTCTTTTCGTGAAAGTGCAAGTTTGGTTAAAAAACTTACTTTGCTGTCTACTGCCACTTGTATAGATTACGATAGAACTTCAGTTTGGCGCTAGTTGGTGCTTAACATTTCGAAAGATGTGAGATGCGTAATTCTATTAGTGATGTATTTTTATCTCTGGGTGCTGACTAGTATCATTTCTTAAACTCGCGACTGATAGCACTCTTCAGAGTTGCATTACAGGTGCTTTTTTTTTTTTCAAAGCTTATATTTGCACACGCACATATGGAACATACACATGTATGTTCCCTATATGAATAAAGCAGTTGTAAGTGGCGCTTATGGTTGCCCCCTACTGTGTAAGTTGTGTTTTGTTTGCACTCACATCGTTTCAGAATTGTAGATTGCAGTTCAGTAGAACTGTTTGTTTCGGTCAGCAGTATTGCTGTGTAGGAACTACCAAGGCTGCTTCTAAGCTTGGTTGTGTGCTAATTTTGTGGTCCTTGTGCAAGTCCGAGAGCTTACATGGGGAGAAGATTGAGTAAAGCTGTGCAAAGCACACTGACCGACAGGCAGGCTGGTACTTTGTCAAGGACCAGCTGCAAGTTAAGCACAGAGAAAGAAAAAAAAAATATGTGGACAAGAGAGGCAACAGAGCTAGGGTTCGACAAACAGGTTTCTCTGGTCTTATAAGAGGTATTAGTGAGCAAACACAGACTGTGTACAAAGAGTCAGATGCAACTATTCTTTTTTTATTATTCTTTTTTGTGCCGGTCCAGGTGGTGCATTGTAGTGAGAATCAGATCAGTCATGACGCTATGTGGATTTAATTTTGATGTGAATTGCAGTTGGGCGGCAAGGAAGATTTTCTCAGAGATGTGGTGAGACTGTAGCTTCTGTGCAAGAGAAGTGCTTGGCCACTCCTGATTGTTTCTCGTGGGTCAGTGTTCTTTTGTATCTCTTTTCTTTTGTCTCCCACTTACTGTAATCTTGGCTGGAGGGTAATGTACGTACCCTTTACGAACTCTGCTATCGCATACAAAGGAACAGATTGCTGAACCGAAACAGTGCAATCCCGAGGCTCTCGAATGGGCCTCGAAGTCGATCGTATGTCTATCGCGAGCAATTGCATCTTTGGCCAAGGCGAAGCTGATAGATAGTATCCGCACTGCAGCACTTCAAGAGGAAGAGAAGGCGAAGGAACGGAGCGGGCGCAACATGTTATCTGTGGAAAAAAAGGCAGTGCGTGTGAAGTGGCCTTTGTGCTCTTCTCTTGCACAAACCTTAGTCCTCTCTGTGCTTTCCAGTGCCTGCATGAAGAAAAATACGAGGGGGCACTTTGGTGATTTAAAGTGTGGTGAGGCGAAAGCCTTTCCTGCAACGTTCTTCAGCGTTCTTACGCTAGACAAGGAAAACTGCATATGCATTGGCACGAAGTCGACATACATGTGGATGGGTGGCGCCATCTGTTGTAAATTCCACAAATCACAAACGTGTAACGGACAAACGAATTTAAAAGTGTAAAATGAATTTTAAAGACATTTTTAAAGTGTAATGCATTTATTTTCAAAGTCTTCATCTTGTTTCTCAATTGCCACAAAGACGGTTCGATGATTGGTGAAATAGCAAGCAGCCGTCGCAATGGCTCCGACACAGTACTTTGAGGCCAAGGTTTGATCTTGTTTTTTTTTTGTTCTTGTTTGTTCTTGTTTTTGTTTGTTTGCTCGTTCTTCCTCCGTCTCCTCGGCTCGCTGCCTGCTCTTGGTTTCGTTCCGACGACGAAGCCTGTCTTCTTTCAGGCTCTCTGAGTCACTTTCCATATCTGCTGAGGAATCCCGCCGAGTCGCCCCTTCTATATAAACAATGCAATGCCGGCTCCTCCTCTATTGTTGCAACGCGATTTCACCGGCTCCTCTTCTGACGTCATGCCAGATGGCGCGGCGAGCGTCGCTGCCAGCTGTGGCGGTTGCTAGGCAATGGCTCAGCTGGCGGTGTGGCCACCGGACACAACGAAACCGCGAGGATATGGCCAATGTAGCTCTTGCTACAAAATTTATTATGGATGCATGCTGCATAGTAAGCTGTGTGGTTTGATTTGGCTTATGGGGGCTTAATGTCCCAAAGTGACTCAGGCTATGAGAGGCGCCGTAGTGAAGGGCTCTGGAAATTTCGACCACCTGGGGGATCTGACATCGCACAGTACACGGGCCTCTAGAATTTTTCCTCCATCGAAATTCGACTGCCATGGCCGAGATTGAGCCCGCGTCTTTTGGGTAAGGAGCCGAGCGCCTTAACCACTGAGCCACCACTTCGGATAGTAAGCTGTATGGGTTGCAGTGATCACTCCTTTTTAAGTTGTGATGTAGGGCTTCCATTTGTTTACAAGAAAGATAAGTAGAGAAAACTATGGTATCACTATTGGCATTTATATGAATGACTTTATATTGTGATGATATCTTCCATTTCATTCTGGTTATATTGGCTTGAAAATGCTGACTTAAAGGGGCTGCGAAACACTGCTTGGGGGGATACCGGCTATACTTCAGGTGAATTCTTTATGTCACACAGATGCTGACTTAAAAAGAATTACAGAAATCGATGCACAGGAACGGGAGTTATTCAATGAAAAAATTTCAAAATACAAGCAAACAAAACGCTGCCCTCAACTCGATTTTGGCGGGGCTTCCCACTCCTATTTCGCTCTCCCAATGACGGCACCTGGCGCAACCAATCAAAACAGCCTGCCAGAGCACGTCGCGGAAGTTTGCACTCCATGGTTGCCTGCTCTCTGTAACTCGTTCTTGCTTAGACTGGCAGTGTCGTTTCCATGCCAAAGCCCCTGGTGGTGTATTTTTGTTTTACTTGCTTTGCAGGGCTTTTATCTAAGACGAACAAGTTGTTTTTGTTGATATAATATAAAACACCGACAGGTGACAAAATGTGTCTCTATTTATTCACACAATTTGTAGTATATTTATTGTTTGTCCAATCATCAAGCTCGCCCCAGGTGATGTCATATCCGCTGCTAAAACCCGCCACTGTGTGGGGACACCATTAGAGCCATGAATTTGTTTTTGGGAGGACATTAAAATATTAAAAAACGGAATATACGCGGTATTACCGACGCTAATAGCACCATTGTTACTCACTGTATACGATCAACAGGCAAAACAGTCAACTAAGATTGTGTTTCTGGGCCCCTTTAACTCTTTCCTTATTGTGGGAAAAATGGTCTTTTTTGTTAGTTAATTATTTTTGCTTGAAAATGGTGCATTAATTACGCTTACATGCCTCAGTCAAAATGTAGCCAAATGAGTGCACTATCTTAGAATATAATTTTCAAACACAAATGCTAAGCAGTACTGTGCCATTTTGTTTGTTTAATACAAATTAGGTAAAAATTTGTGGTAACTACTTCTAGCTCTGTGCTTAAACATGAAAAGTAGGTGTATATTTAAAGAATTCTAAATTATGCAAAATGTTATATTTAAAAATGCCTTTATAAAGAATGTTTGTTTAATTGCATTAAAGTTCTGGAAGCGTCAACGCTCTGACTCACTTATACCTTGAGCTACAAAAGTGTTTCTGCCTTGTGGAAAGAAGCTCTTTCTTGGAGTATGTTACAAAAGCTACTTTTTCTGCCAAATACCTTTTATTGGGTAAGTTGACAAAACACGTCAACTGAAATAAACGAGCTTCTGAATGTAGACATGGAATTGGAATACACAAGAAAAAATGTAAAACACAAATACTTACTTAAGATGACGGCAAAAGTTCAAAACATATGCGAATATCATGAAAGAAAAAACATTGGCAAATATATATAAGGTGTGCAGAATTTTTCAAACTAAAGTGACGCAAGGCTATGCATAAAAAGTTTCACTTCAATAATATTAAGCTATAAAAGAAAACCTTCACTGGCCAAGGCTCATGTGTGCCACTGGGTGAAAAAGTTTCTTTTTGTGAAGGAACATGCACAGAAGGGCAGTAAATTGCCTTGTGGACATTATATAGCCTGTGGTGAAAACCAGAAAAGAAGCTGGCGTCATTCCAACATGATGACGTTATTATGAATGTTATGTTTAAAAATTTCTTTATAAAGAAGGTTTGTTTTATAGCATTAATGTTCTGGAAGTGTCAACGCTCTGACTTATACCTTGAGCTACAAAACTGTTTCTGCCTCGTGGAAAGAAGCTTTTTCTTGGAGTATGTTACAAGAGCTACTTTTCCTGCAAAATGCCTTTATTGGGTAATTCGACTTTTGGGTCTCTTATAGATTATCCGTAGAGGTGTTCGCCGATTTTCATAAATCCGACCATGGCAAAGCCATCATATCTGGGCAGATTACTTGAAGATCGAGTTTAATGTGTTGGGAAAACAGCATAAATGCGTCCTTTTCGCTTTCTTCTCCGTCGCTTGTCGCGTAGACCAATCATGTTCGGGCGCTGTTAGGCTTGACCTTGCGCAAAATTCCGTATGTGGGCTTTTCCACATGACACCTGATGTGACAAAGATAACCGACCTCCTTTAAACGATCATAACGCAAAAGTACGCTGGTTTTTCTTTGATCTCTCCGTAATTTGTTACATAACATCCGTACCCATGGCATTCGTCCTGTTACCTTCACGAGTCTTCTAGCACTAGCTCCGTCGTATCATTTTGCTCTACCATGTTATGTGGGAAAGCCCACTCATGGAATATCAAATGGGGCTTCCGAAGGAGGGTGGACTCGAGAGGTCACTGGCAGGGCAAGCAATCGTATGAAAATCCCTCCTATTGCATGGTGCATTGCAACTGGTGAATCTCTGATATGCGCATAACGACAGGCGTAACGACGACCGGAGGGCCCCCTCTGCTAGGCCAAAAGTAGCCTGGCCGCATAGTTTCATTTTCTGAGCTTTGCTGCCAGCCCAAGGCGACGACGGCTATTGGTTTGATCATTTTCCAGTCGTTCGAACCGGTCTTCGTGCCGCTTTCAGACATTCACTGGCGTGTCGCTCGTCATTTCTTTTCCTTTTTAGACTCGCAGTTCCGACGCCAATATGCGTACCCTTTGCTTACCTTCTCTTTATTCCTCTGACACGGCCAAGCAAGCGAAAACTGCCCGCTTGCCGCGGGCTTTTCGCTGTTTGTGCTTTCCCACAAGGCGTCACCGGCTTCACCACATTTGCACATTTTTCTGCAGCTTTCTTTTTTTTTTGTTGGGGGAGGGGAGCAATTTTACTAGCCATCTTGGTATATTTAGTCACCAGTCATGTTTCCATTTGTGGACTTTATTTTGTTACTCGTTTTGCATAACAACATTGCAGGTCGCACACTGTAACACTGTCTAATCAGGCATGTACAGGTGCCATCAGAAGTAAATGGAAGACAATATTATCGAAAAAATTTAATTATTGCCCCCCAATTCATGCATCCTTGAATACATAGGTGCAGCCTAATTGTGATTCTGCGAATTGCACTGTGCACCAACAAACATGGACCATTATGCTTTGGATTTAAAGAAATTAAATTTTTTTGACAAGGTCGCCTTCCATTTACTTTTGACAGTGAGTGTACATATTTCTGTGCATGTCGTTTTTTTTCCTTTAACAGTGCTGAGCCAAAGTGAGTCTAGTTTCATTTAATTTCGGCTGCAAACACCGTACATGATTTTGACAAAAAATAAGTACACCATTTGCCTGTTTATCTTTCTCTGAATTTAAAATAATTCTAAACAGATATTAAATATTCTGTTAGGTATTTGAGGGCATTTTTTTTTCCTGTTTGTATTTGAACCGTGTGTGAATATTTCTGTATTCGCATACCCCTACTCCTCTGTCATTTGCATGTGACACCCATGCCACGCAGTACGTCCAGAGCCCTCTAATGGCACTGTATGGCAAAGAGATTGGAAACCCTTGTTTCTCTCGTCTCGTACTTTATGTGTGCTACCATAGCTAGTGGCAGCCCTGCCTTGCTGTTTAGGAAAGCAGTTTCTAAGTACAGGAGTCCACATCTTACTTTTAAAGCAAGTATACTTGGAACGTCAACGCATCCTGAGTTAAGCTTGTTGTCTTGTGATTTTTCCTTTTCCTCACCTAACGTTGATCCTTTTTTTTCTTTTCCCCCTGTTTTTCTCGCTTTCTGGGTTCCAGCTTTTTGAGATGGATTTTGAGTGCCTGTCGTCGCTCATCACCCTGGAGCACCTCAACCTGAGCTGCCTCAAGCCGGAGCTGGTCTGTCCGGCAAACATTCAGCGCCCGCCGCCTCCAACGCCTCCGGTCACGCCCGCCTTGGCTGGCAGCCAGCCTTCGTTTGTGTCTCGCTCCACGCCCGACATCACGTTGGCTCAGGTTTGTGAAACTTCGTGAAAGTTTTTTTTTGTGAGCTGTTTCTGCAGCCCGTTGTAGCTGGTTTAATTTTGATGCTAAGGAGAATGCTCCTCCAGATTGCAGACGTGGGCTGGTGTAATAACACCATTTCTTTTTGGTTAGATTTCAGTCTTTTCTGCTTTTCGTGAAAAAATCAAAGTGATCTCAGGTCCCCTGAGTTGTTGGGTTTGAGCCAGTGATGAAATAGTAAAAATGCAAAGCATGGTTATGCTTGAGCCATTCGTAAAGAGAGTTAAAAAAAGAAAAATGAGTTTGGATGAAAGTAGGATTGTTTTTTTATGCCACTTCAGGATAAGGAGACACTTTTCTTTTGCCTAATCTGGGCGCCTAACATTTTTTTCCACTTGGGTAGGGCGACCCATCTCTTCTTCAGTTCTGCTAAGTTTTGAATGCCGAAATGTCTAAATTTGCAGAAGTGTATCATTAAGATGGAGGAGCACATTTTATTTAAAGGATCTTTTCTCCTGCTTCTCTTTAATGACTGTGGTACAGAAAAAGTATGGAGCTAGTACCCCTTAAGCTGACAGAATTTTAGACTGCTTTGATCGGACGAGAACCGGCGTATTCAGCATGGTATGGCCCTCATTCTCTTCCCCAGTGCAGGGTAGCCAACCAGAATCCTTTCTGGTTAACATCCCTGCATTTCCCCCTCTCTGTATCTGTTTATCTATCTAGACTGCTTTTGTTAAGGTGTGAAGCCTTGTCCATGATGACTTGAGCAACTGTCATTAATCTTGTGGTACTAAGTTAATTTGTCTGTAACATGATGTTTTAAAAACGTATTGAGGAACAGAAGCTTTTTAACGTAAGTGGCTGGAAACCAGCTGGAGAGGTTATACTCACCCGAAAAAAATTGTGGCAAACGAATACAGACCTGACTAAACTCTGGGCTTGTTTTTTTCAGCTTTGAAGTTTAATTAACCGTCTGGCATGTACCGTATTTACCCGCGTAATTTGCACACTTTCTTTTTCTAAAATTGAGGCTTCAAAAGCGGTGTGTGCAAATAATGTAGAAATTTCGTGAACACATCCCAAAAAGCTCCAAAAAAAGTCGCAACCCGAAATGTATACAGTATATTGCTACATAAAAGTCGAACCTGCAACTTGCGCCCCTCGCTGGCCAAAAAAAAAGTTGACGACAAAATATAAGTATAGACTGAGCAAAGGGATACCGAGACTGTGCAGACGCACAATTTTTTGGTGACTGCGCCCTTCGAACGTCATGTCTGCTGTTGCTTGATGTCAGAGCGGCACAGACACCTTTGTGACATATTTGACATGACGGGGGGATATTGGCATGACCGATCACAGTGGCGTTGCTACAGTGACCCGGCCTCCGGTTGGGAGCGTGTCAGAATCAACCTTTGCGAACCCAGCAGCATCCGAATTAATGAGAGTCTGACGCCGTAAACTTCCACAGATGTTGCCTGGGACCATGTTGGCAGTCCGAATTATCCGGATTTTCGAATTATCGGGGGTTAAACTTATGAGGTCTCACTGCATTTTAAAATCTGGGAGTTCCCATAAATGTGTAAAACATTCAGCATTCTTGTCTAGTTTTTCCCTGAGGTCTGAAGAATGCTTCTTCCTGTCTTCAAAAAGTTACAGTGGCATCTTCTACATATGTGCTTGAATACATTGTCAGCAAAGCGGATATTTACGTAAAGATTACAAATAATCTCAAAGTGACACACCACAAATTGGGTACTTGGCTGCCACGAGTAGGATGTTGATTTAGGTGCAGCAGCCATTTTGAAGGACTCCTCACAGTGTCTTTTTGTTGCACAGTCGTTGAAGACGTTACGAGATGGTAGAACTCTAGATACTCTCTGATTCCAGCCCCATTTTTAGCTGTAGGAATGGCATTTTGATTTTTAAGCGGGTTAGCCCTTTCAGGCGCCATTTTTTGTTTTGACTGAAATCAGCTATTTTTTTCACCTAGGTAGTATATTCAGGCCCAAGAAAGGGAGTTTGTTAGTTTTCGAGCGTGAAAGACCAGCGGGTAGGTCTTTACAACGATATGGAGAATTCCATACAAAGGGTCAGATTTGTTAGAAATAGTAACATTGAAATGTTCTCAGGTGTCAGGTAAGCACCCTAGGGATCGTGGTATGACTTTGCATTTCGAAGATGCACATTACGCCAGAAATTGAGCAAAAACAATCCATGTTTTCACTGGCGACAAAATCTGTCTGCACAAAAATGGTGGACACAGTGCTACCTAGCTCACTGTTGAGTGAAATATTATTTACTGTGTTCGCTACATGGCATAAAAAATCAACTTATTTGCGACAAGAAGGCTGCTCAATTGGACTGAAGCAGTGAAATCACTGCTAGGTGCACCAGACTCTCAGAAAAAGCTGTGAGTTTGCTGTATGCACAATTGTGTACAAAGCGCCTGAAAGGGATAGAAAAAAAATGTGGACGACATTCTGCGACAGCTATTTGCGGTAGAGAATTTATCTATTCATTTGTTTCTGCATTCTGCTGTTCTCTGGGGCTGGTCTGTTGTGTTCAGTGTGGGCAGCAAGCGCCACTCACCTTTTCTTCTCTCCTTCCTCCTCTCACTCCTCCTTTGTGTTACGCCACCAACACAAACGCCGGTGTTGCACAAGCGGGTAATGTTGCAGTGAAAGCAGGTGTGCACTGGAATAATACCGGTTGTTCCGATAAATTTGAACCGGAATTTTGAAAAATAGGCTTTGTGAGGTGTGAAGGCAGCTTCTGTAGTACAATAAACCTCCGTTGGTGGACATCAGAAAGCAGGTGAATAAAGCTAACTAGTTTGCTGGTTGACTAATTTCTGATAATTAACTTTTTAACTATGACAGGCACTTGGTCGCGATTAGAGATTTGTAGCCAGACATTAGCAATACCCATACCAGTTTTTAAAATTTTGAAAATGCGATTACCCTCGCTTTTGGGGTCGAACAAATTTTGGCTATGTCATGCGAAAATACACGCGCTTTCGAGAAGCAGGCAGACAAAGCAACCCATCCAGTGCTTGTAACTAGTCGAAATACCCAAGTTTTCAAAATTCTAAAAACTGATACGGCTATTACTATCAACCAGCTGCAAATCCTGAACTGCAACCAGGTGTCTAACTGTAATAGTTAAGAAGCTAATTATCAGAAATTAGTTAAGCGACTAACTAGATAACATTATACCCCTGTCACACGAGCACTTTAAAGGCATTTGAACAAAAAGACATCTCACACAAAGGAGTTGCATCCGCAGACACACGCCGAAGTTTAATCTCCTTTTCAGAAGCGGTCTTTTCCGAAACCGGAGATCACCGATCTCTTTTACGGCTGGAAAGGCGTAGCCTCCAACGCAGTGGGCACCAGTAATTATCATGCAATAAAGAACCGAAGCAAAAGTGCATTTTTATTTCAAGTGTACACATCACAAAAAAGGGGTTTGTCTTTCGCTGAACCTTAAGTAGGCGCAATTTTGCACTTTTTGCACGGCACTCTCGTAAGCAGTTCGAAGGTTGCTAGACAAACATGTAAAATTTACTACTTCTGCGAAGGCTCTTGAAGCTACCTTATTAAATCATCTTTAATTTAACCTTTTCGAATTAACTGTATCTAAATTCGCTAAAACAAGCATATTATAATACGTTTCTAATTTCTATATTGAAACACGTTGGTTTATTCTAACTGGTTTTGTTACAGAATCTAGAGCCATGCTTTCCATAGCGTGTTCGGAAGGAAACGATAAAAGGAGATCGCCCGCGCCGTGTGTCTGCAGCGCAACTCATTTTAATTAGAGGTCTTTCAACTCGGTAAAGGGCCGCTTTGGTAAAAGAGTTTTTGCGTGTTCGTGTGACAGAGGTATTATTCACCTATTTTCTGATGTCCTACAACGCAGGTATTACTGTGCCGCAGAAGCCGCCTTCATACTTTAAAAAGCCTATTTTTAGAAATTTCGGTTCACCTTCGGTGAAACACCTGGTATACCGGGTGTTTCAGCGAAAACTTTCAAACATTTTCAAAAATAGGCGTTTTAGGGTAAAATTATTGTTTTTGCGGCATGGTATTGCGAGGCCTGGCAGACACTAGAAATTTGGTGAATCATCTTAACTTGTGAGCTGGTTCACTAATTTCTAAAAACTCACTTTTTAACTATTAGAGTTAGGCACCTGGTTGCAATTAGAGATCTGTAGCCGGTCGTTGGTAATAGCCATATCAGTTTTTAGAATTTCAAAAACGTGATTGCCCTTGGCACTGTGGCTTGACAAAATTTGGCTTTGTCGACTAGTTAGTGTACTGGAGGGGTCGCTTTCCCTGCATGCTTTTAAAAGCACTTGTATTTTTGCACGATGCAGCCAAATTTCATTGAGGCACAGCGGCGAGGGTAATCGTGTTTTCGATATTCTAAAAACTGATGTGGCTATTACTAACGACTGGCTACAAATCTCTATTTGCAACTAGGTGCCTAACTCTACTAGTTAAAAAGTGAAATATTAAAAATTAGCTAACCAGCTTACTACCTAAGATGATTCACCGGTTTTTCTGGTGTTCGCCAACAGTGTTAATACTATGCTGCAAAAGCCATATTTTTACCCAAAAAAGCCTATTTCTGAAAATTTTTTAAAGTGTTCGATGAAACACCCGGTATGTGGGGCTCGGTGGAGGTTAGCCTACACTGCAGCATGCTTGTCGTGGCAGCCTTGAGGACTCTGTGCTCTGTGTTGCGGCTCATTTGCCGCTGCCTTTGTGTTGGACGAGTCGAGGTCATTGGCTTTTTTTTTCTTTTTTTCCTTTTTTTCCTCTTCCCTGCAGAACATGCCCCTGCTTCAGCCGGTTGCGCCGGAGCCAACCGTGAATGTGGTGCCCTTCCCGTTCAGCATCATGAAGCTGCTGTCCAAGTGCCAGCAGACGGAGGTCCTCTTCTCCACATTCATGCAGGGTCAGTGTGTTGGGCAGGTCCTTCACTCCGACCACACCGCATTGAAAGTGCTAGGAAAGTATGGCACATTCAGCCTTATCCCACCTGACTTAAGCTAATTTAGCCCTTGCCTTGCTGCAGGCAAAAACCGGTTTTGATGGGGGTGCTATGGATTCATTAAGCCAGAAATGTAAACATGCACCAAGCAGCACATATAATTGGTCCAATATTGGAAGTGGATGGTATACTGTGGTCCTTATAGGACGGGCGTTTGCCAATGCGTTTGCGTTTGCCAATTTCCAATATTGGCCCATTTATGTGTGCCGCTTGGGTGCTAGATTACTGTAGGATAACAAAATGTAGTGAAAAGACCTCTCTTTTCAATGATTTAAGGGGGGAAAAAAAGAAAAATAGAACTGAACAGGACAGTCATGGCATATTATGAAAAAAACTTGCATTCGTAGAATTTAGATGGCCGGTACAGATATTTGAGAATAAAACTTAGTTTGTGGAGCCAATAATTTGGAGTAAGGAAAATCATGGAATCTACACTTTGTAGCTTATTATTTTGGGAAATGTTAAAGACGTTGCAAAATGGTTAGGGAAATTCTTGGAACAAAACTTCTTGAACAGCAGAAAAAAAAAAGGTTAGCCCCCTGTTGACTAATGTGCCATCCTCTGAAGAACTCCCTGGAGGCTGTAAAAAGTGCATTCACACTTTACGGGCATTCAAATAAATCTGATTTCATGTCCAGCTTTGCGCTTTTCGCAGCAGAGGTCTCAATTTTGATGTTTGAGGCGCGTACTGTGTTGTTTCGTGAGTCAGCTGAGGGTGAGTGGCTAACCTGAGAGTGAATGAATTAAATGGGATGCGGCAAATAATATTGCCAATTTCGTCAAAACTGTTTAGTTTTTCAGTTTATTTTTCTTCGCTATCTTCGGGTCTTCATTTGTCTTATGACGAAAAGGTATAGTGAAGTATGGAATGTGTGGGTGGTGAAAATTGTGACTGAATCGCACTTCTGATTGTCCTGGTAACTAGTGGATTTTGGGGCTTTCTGATGACGGAGTACTGTCATCTTGGTATTGCCCTGATCAGATCACACCAGAGCTTCCGACGGCCACAATGCCACATCTCACTGAGCAAAAGTGAAAGTCAGCAAGGTGATCAAATCCATCACAAGTAGTTCTGTGATTGTTTGCTTGAGTCACATGGTAGCCTGGGAGCATCTTCATTGTCCGGTGAACCACTGCACCAGAAGTGGTATGAGGGCTACAAGCGATCTTTGAATGCAAAGTTTAGAGAGTGACCAATACCTCATATCTGGGCATTAACCTATTAATGCTATTGCGTTGTACCCTTAAGGCAGAGCTTCAACAAAATCAGGAGCAGCATTCAAACTATCCACTGAGGATCGCCAAAGAGTCCTTTTTCTGTCAGAAATGTTTTCGCGTAAATGATATGCATGATAAAGTTGAACTTCTACTTTTATTAGTCGCATGCATCTAAGAAAAGAACTGATAGCTTTAATGCATAGAGCAGGACTTTGTGAGCGTGGTGATATCTAAGACTTGTGCACTTTCTCCTTAACTGTGTACTAAACCCGGGGAAGGTTTTTTGTAGGTGTTGATTATCAGTGCTAAACAACTTTCGCAGTTAGGTTAAAATTAAAATGCTGTTCTGGAATCTTCATAAAAAGTTACATATCTGAACCAAATTTGATTACATTTCATGTATAAAGAAAAGAAAATAATTATAATTGCTATGTCCCCACTTGAAGTGACGTAGCACTGATTATATCGTAGTTTTTATATTTTCCTGGATAACAGCGCGAACTTGGACGAGGACTGGAGGAAGACACATAGACGGGCGCTGACTTGCAATTGAAATTTTTATTGCTTGGACAGAGAAAATAAATGGGTGGCCTCCAAACAATAAAGGAAAAGAACACACTCATCATTCATACACACTCAATCATGATATTCAAGGAGCCGAATGCTATGTCACTTCCATGTCGTTAAAAAGTACAATTCTTTAGATGGAAGTGCCAAAGAGGGGCCGCTGACACAAGATTCTGCTGACCGGGTGATTTGTTCGGCTTCAATGATTTCAGGCATTAGCTGATTTTTGTGTTTACTTATCACCTTGGTTTTCTTGAAGTCCGGCTGGCAATTTCCGCTATCAATATGATTTTAACCCTCCTAGCAATGTTGTAGCCACTATTGGTCTGCTGCTATTGAAACCAGAACTGCATAAGTGAAGAAATTCAGTTACGAATTTTTTACCAGGTACAGACAAATTTTATGTGGGGAACCTTGCTTGCAAACGTCCTCTGCATCATTCCAAGGGAACAGTGCGGAGCAAAAATTCGGTGTCTTCACCCTTTTAACGGAAACCACAAATGCGAAATTGTGTAATGTTGTTTGTGCCGACAGAATTGAGGCTGCCGGCCATGGGTGGTGGGGATGGTGCCAACGACCGGCCCGTTGACTGCGAGGGGCGCCCGCGGCCGCAGCCCAATGACCTGCTGTACGAGCAGCTGTTGGAGAACCTGCAGGCCATGCACGACCGCGAGGTGCCGCTCGGGCTTGAGGAGCAGGCTCTGCTGCCTCACGAGATCCACAACCGGCCACGCGACCAGCACGCTTATGCGGTGCCTTTCGCTGTGCCCCTTGTTCAGGCAACCCCCGTCACGTGAGTGCACCGCATTTCTCTTACAGCGAGAGCTGTGTTTGACACCCTCCAAAGGAATGTGTGGAAAGCTGTCTGCACCACTTTACACAATTTGTCAAGGGTGGTGTGTAGTGTGGTTTGGTGGTGTGGTGCGATGTGGTGGTTTGGTGGTGTGGTGTGGTTTGGTGTGGTATGGTGTGGTGTGTGGTATGGTGTGATGTGGTTTGGTGGTGTGGTGTGGTATGGTGTGATGTAGTGTGGTGTGATGTGGTTTGGTGGTGTGGTGTGGTATGGTGTGATGTAGTGTGATGTGGTTTGGTGGTGTGGTGTGTGATGTGGTGTGATGTGGTTTGGTGGTGTGGTGTGTGGTATGGTGTGATGTGGTGTGGTGTGATGTGGTTTGGTGGTGTGATGTGGTATGGCATGATGTGATGTGGTGTGATGTGGTATGGTATGGTATGATGTGATGTGGTGTGATGTGGTTTGGTGGTGTGATGTGGTTTGGTGGTGTGTGGTGTGATGTGGTTTGGTGGTGTGGTGTGGTATGGTATGATATGATGTGATGTGGTGTGATGTGGTTTGGTGGTGTGTGGTGTTATGTGGTTTGGTGGTGTGATGTGGTATGATGTGATGTGGTGTGATGTGGTTTGGTGGTGTGGTGTGATGTGGTATGGTATGATGTGGTGTGATGTGGTTTGGTGGTGTGATGTGGTTTGGTGGTGTGGTGTGGTATGGTGTGGTGTGGAGTTGGTTGGAGTGGGATGAAGTAAGGTAGGTTACGGTATGGGACCGGTATGGTATGGTGCAGTATGGTATGTGCAGAAAGCAGCACACGGGTTATGAGAGGCGCTGCAGCAAAAGGCTAATTCATTTCGACCACCTCGAATTCTGTTGCACACACTGGCATCACAGGACCTTGGGACCAGCAGTGGCATGTCAGCCACTACGGCAGGTCGGGGAAAAATGAATTTTAGTTTCTAGTTTCTAATTTTAGTTTCGGGTGCTACTGGTCTATTAGTAAGTGGGGCTGTGTGGAAACCCTACATTCTTTTTGGTTTCTGGCACGTGGAGTGAATGCATGGTCTGTATGTTGTGCTGCGACACCTGTGTGGGGCATTTTCTTGTGGGGCACCACAGCATGTTGCAAATAAAAACCCTCTTGTTTGTCTGAGTCCCTAAGATAGTGGTATCCATGGGAGCAGGGGAAGAGTGTCATCTGTGGTCATGTGATGCGATAGGTTTTAGGCTGGGCTGCTATCAAGAGCGAGTGAGGAATCTGAGTTATGATTGTTTTGCTGGATTACTCAGCACTAGATGCAGGCAAAGCTTGCATTGCTTGCATTTGGATTCGTCATAGTGACTAGTGACCCTTCCTTTAAGAATATTGCCTTTTTTTTTCTCTTGCTGTGTATCATAGACATTTCATGAACTCACAGTCGAATGTATTCATAAATTGTTCTCTGCACATGATAGCAACACACTTTCTTTCTTTTTCTTCGCAGTTGGCGCTGCTTCGTAGCCAGCTTTTCTGGTGCAAACAGCGCCTCCGGGAGCGGCCACACAACTCCGAACTCACACGTGGTCCTCACCTTCATTCCTGCCACGTTCTCGGACCTCCAGCGCCTCATGGCACGTCCGGAAGATGCCACCCTGCTGGAAGCAGACAGTCAGAACACCCACGACGGTCACCCCGCTACAGTGCACAAGGACTACGTCATGCTGCAAACTGAGTCATCGTCCGAGCCGGTCGTTTCCAGCAGCGCTGACCGCGAAGCTCCCACTTCGTCGGCCACGGAGGACCAGGCTACCAACGAAGTCTGCGAGGGTGACCTTGCGGAACCCCGTGCCACTCGACAGCTGACCGCTTCGCACTCTGACCCCGCACTGTCCTCGCACGGTGTCGAAAGACCAGAGTCGCTGCCGCGGCAGCGGTCGGCTGACATAGCAGGTCTCGGTCGGAGTCAGCATTCTGCCTCAGTGCAGTGTCCGGTTGTGAGGGACGATGATGGTGGCAGCGCTTCGCCAGAGTCTCAGGAGGCCGGAGGCGTCGCTCGGCGCCTGGTTTCCACAACTCTTCCGGTGTACGTCTACGACGCTCCGGTGTCAGCCGTGATTGGCCGGCTGGTCTACCAGGGTGGTGTGAGGCAGTGGAAGGACACGTACCTGGACCTGACCACTCGATACGAGGAGAACATGCGCGCCGGGTCGGAGCCCAGCTGGGTGGAGTACAGGGCAGAGGGCTCAGAAGGTATGTGCTTGGCCTGGATTACTTATTTTTTGTCCTTTTAGTGCTGTTGATCAATCAGTACAGTCATGAGTGGAAAGTTTATTTCTGTTCAGTCTGAGCAACCTAAAAGAAATAACTAGAAGAATAGGAATGGGGTGGAGTGAGTATGGAAGATTCTCTCAGATCATGAATGGTAGTTTACCTATGTCCCTCAAGAGAAAAGTATACAACAGGTGTATCTTACCGGTACTCACCTATGCAGCAGAAACATGGAGGCTAACAAATAGGGTTCAGCTTAAGTTAAGGACAACGCAGCGAGTTATGGAAAGAAAAATGATAGGTGTAACGTTAAGAGACCGCAAGTGGGCAGAGTGGGTGACGGAACAAACGCAGATTAATGACATCCTAGTCGAAATCAAGAGGAAGAAATGGGCTTTGGCAGGGCATGTAATGCGAAGGCGAGATAACCGGTGGACCTTAAAGGGACAGTGAGGAGAGCTCTATTAATATTTTTTTTATAGCGAAATCTGATAGTTCGGCATTTCACGGCTTTGTTGCCACTTGGCCGGCAGCGAAAGATGCATTTATTTCCAAGAAATTTGGATTCAAAGTTGAAAAAGTTTTTCCCGCCGCTCTGATTCAAACTTGGGATTCTCTTATGACGACACAGGACGAAGTGACGTGAAACATGATGTGCACATGACATAAAGCAGACTCCATGATTTCTGGCGGCCAGCAGTGCGGCCTAGCAGCAGCCGAAAAAAAGGCTACCGCCGGCCGCACGTTGAAGGCATCTATCAGCTATTGCGGCCGTCGCTTCGTTTACGTTTGCACCGGCGTTTTGCCAGCGTTACGATGGATCCCGTTCTCGAAGTCGTCAACGAAGTTCTCGCAAATAGACACCTTTAGCATACTGTGTACCTCGTTACCGTTAGCGGAATGCCGGGAGCCCGCCTATCACTGGTGAGCAGGCGCTGATTGGTCCCGATGCTGCAGGCGCGCGCGTAGCTGCCGAGTACGTGGTGCCATCTGGCGCCGTCAAGGAGATTTGCACATGCATTGGCTGCGCCTCAGTGATTCGTGGCTTCTCATGTCCTAGCGTTGCTAGAACCATTGGTTCTAGCAACATTGTCTTGTCCTATGACGTCATCACGCTTGTACTTGCGAGTTTGGCCTGTGGTGGCGATACCTGTATTTTGGTTCCTGCTCTTTTCTACGTTACAAGAGCTTTGTTGTCAGTACGAGTGGCGTTTTGTGATCAGGAGCTGGTATTCTGTCGATGCAAGCCAACTTCAATTTCTCCTCAGTGTCCCTTTAAGGGTGACGGAGTGGCATCCAAGAGAAGGCAGACGAGCAGGGGGCAGCAGAAAGTTAGGTGGGCGGATGAGATTAAGCAATTTGCGGGGTTACGGTGGCCACAGCTAGCAAAGGACAGTGTCAGTTGGAGAAACATGGGAAAGGCCTTTGCCCTGCAGTGGGCGTAGTCAGGTTGATGATGAGTCACAGGGTACTCATTAATTAAGTATGAGTGGGAAAAATATTGTTTCTGCCGAGTTGGTAACTCTTCTCTGTCAGGTTTAGGTGCAGAGCTAGAGATCAGGTTAATTCTTGAGTGTGATCTGAATTTCTCTTTGTACTGGTGTGCAGTGGTAAAATGTGATGTGTGCCTGGGAGTTTAAGCTCTGACGTTTTGTTACACCTGGAAGGGTTCGTTTTCTTGACAGAAACACTCTCATTCCTGCTGCAGTGCAACCTAAAGATCAACTTTTTTTTTTTTTTTCAATATATACGCAGGACCAGAACAGTTTCTCACGCAAAAAGAATTACTTTTGCATCTCGGTGCATGTTCCAGCACTGTGGTGGGATTTCTCGTTAACTTGATGCATGTGTAAAAAAGTTGGTAGTAGGTGTGCTAGATGTTTGTATGGGGATGGTACTGTCTTCATGGTGGTAACGCCTCTAGCATTAGAGAAAAATTCAAGTAACTCATGTTACCAGACATAAGCATGAGCTTGTGACCATAATCTCACGCATTCTGAAACCCGCAGGGTCTTTGGTGACATCTATAGCAAAAGCATGAATTAACGTCGCTGGATAGTTGCCATCTAAAAAATAACTTCATCACTTTCTTGTGAGGTATTCTGTGCGGTACTTTATCTAGTTTATATAGTTACTTGACACTTTGAAAGGGGCTTTGTTCAAAACTTGGAAAGTTTAGCTGGGTGGTGTGCAGTTTCTTTTCAGTCAATATGTTTGTGCCTGAGCATGTTTTTTTGCTTTTTCTTTATTGGCATTTCTTTCAGCTGTGAGCTATTGTTCGCATGTTTTGGCACAGTTCAACCAGAAAAAAAGAAAAGCCCACTGCTTCGTGCGCATCTTTTCGTAACATTTTTTTTTGCTGCCATCGCTTGAAACAGGTTCGCCCTACAAGACCATGTCACCGGAACCCAAATCGGATGACTCCGAGTTCGGGAGTGACCGCTTTCCAGCCAGGAAGCACTGTTCACGGCTACGCAAGGCTTTTTCCAAAAGCTTTGTGTACGGCGTCTTCAGGTGAGCTCTCGGATTCCAAAAAGAAGCATGCTAGACAACGCAGCGAGCTAGGGAAAGAAAACTGACAGGTGCAACGTTAAGAGCTCGGAAGTAAGCGGAGTGGGTGAGGGAACAAACGCAGGTTAATGATATCCTAGTTGAAATCAAGAGGAAGAAATGGGTTTGGGGAGGCATGTAATGCGAAGGAAAGATAGCCGCTGGTCCTTAAGGGTAACGGAGTGGATTTCAAGAGAAGGCAAGCTTAGCAGGGGGCGGCAGAAAGTTAGGTGGGCGGATGAGGTTAAGAAGTTTGCGGGGATGCAGTGGCTGCAACTGGCAAAGGAAAGGGTTAATTGGAGAGACATGGGAGAGGCCTTTGCCCTGCAGGGGGCGTAGTCAGTCTGATGATGATGATGATGATGTAAAGGTTGTGTCGTATCGGGATGTCAGGTTTTTGGGGGTGTACTGCGCATGGATGACGCCACTGCCTCTGTCACGATCTCATAGAAGTGCACCCGTTGCTGCGGCAAAAAAAAAAGAAAAGACCGATCTTTACACTTCATTGTTACCACTTCTTCAGGGCCCTTCGGGATGGTCTTCCTGTGGACGAGCAAGACGTGTGCGCTGTGGTGGAGGACGCCTGCGAGGAGACCGTGCTCACTGTGGACATCACCGAATTCATCCAAGCGATCTGCGGCCACACCCGCGACTTCCGCATCAAGTCGACGGTGGAGCACTCCCATCGTGCCAGCGGTGCGTCGCGACAGGACGGGACCGGTGGTGGTGGTGACGGTGAGGCCGGTGGTGACTGCGCTTCCGAAGCACCAGCGGAAGGAGCAGACGCGGATGCTGCGAAGGTTGATGAAAGCCGTCGACTTTCGGGCGATGGGTGAGTCCTTTATGCCAACCTTGTGCCAGCTGCCAGACAGTAATTAGACACTCTTAATATAGCGCAGCAGCCACTTGCATTTGTGCGTGAGATGCCATAATGGCAAGCTGACTTAATCTTCATTGACAACAGTTTTGGTGCACCGTAGGTACTGCTAAATGCAAAAACAATATAGTGTCCCCTGGTAACAACAGCTCAAAGCTCTTCAGCTCGGTGATGTGAGAGGGAGCACCGCTTTGCGACCTGCGTATCTTAGCAACACAGTTCTTACTGTCCTTGGCCCGTGAGTGGGGTAGAAATGCCTCATTGCAAATCCAGAAGAATCCTCCTGTTTTAATAACCGTAAAGAATAGACGATATGCGAAAGTGCTTGGCGGTCTGGCAACACCGCGCCCACAACTTCCGGTTTCCATCTTGGCGCGGTCGAGGTCGTCGAGCTGGTGCATCGTTTGCTATGCGTACTTTCTTCTTGCGAGTGGAATTTCAACAGGCAAGCTTCAGCTGCTGCGTTGTTTTCACAGCTGATCTTTGACTAAATGTAGGTGCTTTCAATAAGCGCCAGCTTACTCCTACCGCGTCCTCAGCTTCGCTTGAAGTCTGGCGCTGATGATCGCAATAATCGGCACTCGAAAGTGGGTTGGAAAGTCGAACCGTGACCGTGTGCTGTTGTCGTTTTAATGCTCGCATTAAAGCACCAGTTCAAGCATCACGCATTATCATGGCTATTTTATTCCCAGGTGGACGTGAATTCATCTGGTAGGGTAGCGAGCGGTTATTTTGCGGTGAGTGCGCACGTGTATTGACAAACTTCTGTGATAGTGCGAACTTTCGTTCGCGCCGACGCCAGGAGCTTCGTGCATTGCAGTATAATCACACAAGACCCTCGACCAGCTGCGTAATTCGATTCCTTTACTGTAATGTGCAATGCGCATCTGCGGTTTTCAACGTCACCGTTTCAGAGCCCGGCGTCGGTTGATTTTCGCCGCAATTCGTTGAAACCGCGTCTTGCTTAAGACGCAGTTGAAGCGAGTATTGCGATGTTGTCAATCGATATTACCAAGAGGAAAGTGGGCATATATAATTCAAAATGTAAGCAAAGACGCAGTTTTTTTTTTAGATAAGCACTGAGCTACCGCGGCGGCTTGATTAGAGAAAGAGCGTACAGCTGTAGGTGCCTGCACGGACTCGATACGCTGGTCAAGTTGTGTGTGCAGGGGCGAAATTAGCATGTTCGGTTGCTTCCGAAACTTAATTAGCTTACTCCCAAACTTGGACAAATGGCTTTGTTGCGAAGCAAGCTGTTGAAGCTTGCCACAACGATAATAAAATCTGATGGCCTGAAGCGTTTTCAGAGCACTGTTGCACGAACTTTCTAGCTTAGAAATGCGTCCCTCCTTCATAATAAAGTAGCTACATTATTCGCTTCTTTTTTTTTAGATTTTCGTCGCCGCAGATATGGAAGGTATAGGAATCCTCAAGAAATAAAGCATTCGCACCTCAGTTTTTATACGTAGTGTGTACTGCTTCATATGCGTAATGTCCAGAGAGTTTGCTCGCCCTTCTAAAACTAATTGAACACGGGAAAAACTTAACTGAACACGTAACAAACTAAGCAGTAATCGGCATATGGTTCTTCGAGTGAACTTATTTCGCCACGGCACGAGCGATTGGCCCGCTCAAAAAAAATTACCTTCTCTATTACGTTGTTCAAGTATGCGTCTATATATATTCACGCCCGACCGGGGAGTTGATAAATGCACGAAATCGGCTTCTAATTTTGATCAGAGACAACAAAGGCTGTGGTCCTTATCTTAATTTAAACGCAAATCACCTCGAGAGATTTGTCAAAAATCAGCGCAGAAAGCGAAAGCTGCGCACTGATCCGCGTGCTGACACATGATACCTCGCATGGCGTTTTGTGTTACTAAAACGTTGGGACGGAGTAAAAAAATAGAAAAGCGAAAAGCTGGAACGCACCTAGTTCTGGCACGCATCGTAGTGTCTTTTCACAGTGGAGAGGGTAGCGCAACACTGCATCGGCATTTTACTTTTCAAACGAAGCGCAGCCGTTTTAACCCAACGCTGGGCAGCGGTTTCGTTTTCTGTACCGTGCCAACATGGAGGACTTAGTTCTCGGAGCGTCGAGAGATGGCGCTGCGCATTTCGCATATCGTCTATTGTGCGCTGTCTGGCAACAATGACAAATAATTAAGACTTACATCCTGCACTGGCCAGGTTTAGCTTGCGACACCAGTATCTTGACAGCCGGTGCAAAACAAACACTTGTTGTCTGCAAAGCACAACGCTGACTTGAACCATGCGATACGCTTCCATGGCTGGCACCAAGGCAACCTTCACTTGTCCAAGCTATTTTTCGATATATCACTGCACTGCCACTGAGCCATCTACCGATGTGTTTCATTAGGTCATGCATTCGCCAGATAAGTTCCTAGTTGTTCTGGCACGAAAAAACGAAGGTCTTTTTTCGTGCCATAGGCAATTTCACTGTCACAGTGGTAGTGTGATGTCCCCTTATGTAATGTCCCAGACGGGATCTTTGAGGGTACAATAAATGATGATGATGATGATATCTGCGATACTTTTAGACCACAACCAAATACAGTTGATTCTGGATATATTGCACTCGAAGGGGATCGTGAAATATACCGGTATATTCCTAATTTAATACATAAAATGAGGCAACCTAGAAGCTAGAGTGTCGTGTACCCACACTAGTGGCATGCTGCTTCCTGCAGCAATATATGTCTTGACGATGCACTGGTAATGCACCATTTCCCTAGGTGTCATTAGGCCTAGCTCGCTTTGTGTCGTTGCTGCAGCGGACAGTGCTTTAAAATGAGCCACCGCATATCATAAGAGACCTAATTATGTTACGGGTACACTATAAACAAACATAATCTCTCAGTAAAATCAAGGTGAAGTCTGCTTCTACAGTGCATTCGGCTGCAAGACACACCAGGGGAGGGCCACCGCTATGCTTTGGTCTGCTGGGTTAGCTTCACTGCATGACAAGCGGTGTACTGAATGCCAGTTTCTTTGCATCGCAGCAGTGTGTCGTGGAAAATGAATACGCGACCCAAGTTTACCTTTGGACACTGTCTACGTTTACCTCATCTTGAGGTTTTACAGAGCTAGCACTGTCAGGAGATGTCCATGAGAAGCCGGCACAGTTCCACGGGTGACAGCGTTAAGGTTTCATTCAGTAGAAAACTTGATTTCAGTGTTGCTCTGGCTGGAAAAATCTGATTCGTCAAGAGGATAGTGGTGTAGAAAATCAGTTTCATTGACAAGAAAAAAGGTGGTGAAGCAAAATCGAATAGACCCTTTAGAAAATTCAGTCTGGCAACTCGGCAGGCATCATCATCAGCAACTTTCGTCGGCGCCGTGCGCCATATTTTGGGCACCTTTGGCTGCACAGCCTTTGCACTAGTTTCCACCTTGTGGTATGTCTGGTTGCGTTTGTGAAAGCGATGGCGGAAAATTTGCAGTGGTCGAGGGACCTGACTGTCATCCCGGGCGGATTTTCGGAAAGGCTTTTGGACTCCTATCGTCCGGCCGCACCTCTCAGCGAAGCTACAAGCCGGTATCACTGCGATCCGTCGACAGTGCGCGTTGCCGTGTCACCCTGCAGGTCGAATCTACTGTCGATAAAGGAGGGCTAACAACGCTTGGACCAGACTCGACTACGAGCAGGCGCACTGCAGGGCGAAATGCGTGTGGATCCGGATACGGGCGCTCGATCAGCGATCTAGGCCTAGCGACGACTAGGGCAGTCGGGGACCAGCGCGCAGTTCGTCGCCCGGCGTTGCCACAGGCAGTGTCGTTGCCGAAAGCTCCACTCTAGCACAGGCATGCTGTCGTTGCTAGACTCTAGCAAGCATCCTTTCTGGTAGCATGGCTGTTTTGTATTTTCTTGTGCGAACGTGAAGTAAGCTGAGCCTGCCGGCCGGCCAGCCTGGATCCCCTGCCGGCGTCATAAAAACGAGCTAATGAGTGTTCTCGACGTAAGTAATAAACCATGTGATAGGCAAATGAGAAAATATATCATTTTTCTGGGTCATTGGTCAATACCGAGTTGCTGGTAAAAGTGACAACTGTGGTACGAGCGAATTTGTTGCGAGAACCGCCTCGAAGCTGCCGCTGGCCCGACGCTGGGGCCCGGCTCGACTGGCGCCCGCTAGCTCCGCTGCTGAAGGCGCCGTAGAAATTGACCATACTATTATTTTATTGTGAGATGATGCTGTTGACAGCAAAGCGGAGTGAAGAATAGGCCTTCAATTATAGCGCAGGCGACTTCCGAAGCGCCGGCCCCTGCCGCTTCGATGCGAAGCAGGCTATAGGCCTAGCGACGACCACGGCAGACAGGCAGCCGCAGAGCTCTTCGCCCGGAGCGCCCGCGAGCGGTGCCGTTGCCCAAAGCTCGCAACATCAGCTGGCATGCTTGGTCGCCGCTCGAGTATAGCTGGCAGTCTTTCTGATAACAAGGCGATGCCGTCTTTTCTTGCAATATTTGTACACCAAGCCAAGCAGCGCTCGGGCACTGCTGCGCTGCGGCGAAGTGCGACACCGGTTGTGGGCGGAGCTTGGGTAGAGCGGCGCAGCAGTGCTTGCCGCTGCGTGTGTCCCCTGCTTGCTGTGGTGTGGCAGTTCGGAAGCGGCGCGACGGACGTGTTGCCGGACATGTGTCTCCTGCCTTAGCCAGAGTGCACAGGCCCTGACCGAACGAAAACACACAGCTGCTGCTGCTGCATTCCGCCTATGTCGACGTCGTTTGCTGCATGTTCGCAACGGAGAGAACGACGGCGCTCCTCGCCGCGCCGCATCGTCGTGCTCTTTTTCGCGCACACGGAACTCTCTACGAATGGACGTAAATGCATTAAAATCCAAAACAAGCGCGTTTGAGCTACGTTTTGATTTTGTGACGCGCCGAAACAGTCGCCAGCATCGGAATGCATGTCCTCGAGTGCGCCGAAGGTGGCACCTTTATTTTTTGTGCTCACTATACAGCGGAGCAGCTACACGGTAGAAGGAACTTTTCGCTGCTCTTTCAATACTTATATAATTTATTTTAATGCGAAAACGAACAGGTCACGGACGAGACGAAAGAAGCATGCAGCTACTCCATGCGCTCCGTGCTCTGGAAACACAGCTTGTTTCCGTGCGCGTCTCTTCGCCGCGCTGGCTGCAGAAAGGCACACAGCAGCATGCTGGCATCGCGACTATAGCTTGGTGCAGAGAGCCAATGTCAAGGAACATGGCTAGGACACAAAAACAAGAAAATTGCGCTTGTTGTGGCTTCACCGGGCGCGCATACTTTTCAATCTGGCCCGAGCGCATACCGGCAGGCGTATGCCCAAGTAATGGCGGAGGCACCGCGGTTTGCGCACCACACACCAGATGGCGCTGAATTTTCTAAAGGGTCTATTGCTGTCCTTTAGGTCGGTAACCGGGCAGGATACCTCTACGCCACTGAGGAATGTTTGTTCAGTGGTATAAATCGAGGTCTTGCATGAGCAGCTCACACTGCACAGAAGGTCAATTACATTACAGGCACACTTATTTAATCAGGGTCACTAATTAATGTCACGACTTAGTATGGATGATGATGTGTAATAAAGCAGTACCTGATGGCAACAGATGTGTCGATGTCTGCAAAATGGTGTGCCAGGGGACCCCCCCAAGTGACCACAGGGACCTTTTAACGCTGTTGCTTCATGCTCTTAAGCTGGGCTTAAGTGTCTCTGGAGTTTTTTGAATGCTCCGCTTAACATGAGTTCATTAAATGCAAACAGTAGTGCTATACTTTCGCTTGGAATTATCGAGGGGATGTTACGGCTGCTCAATATAAACAATGGTTCGACATATCCAGGTTTGATGTATCTGCGATTGACTGCGTATATCTTTAAATTAAAAGATGCATTCAAGAGAGCGTAATCCATGATAATATATAGTGAACGCTTTGAACAAAAATGCTCTGCATTCAGTGAACCATGAATCAGACTTTACTGGGATGTGGCCACATTGTGGGGTACACTGCTAAGACCAGTGCTTCACAGGAAAGCATCACTTCGGCTTGTGTTATTATGTGTTTTTGATGGCCAAAATAAAACAACAAATTATCATTTCGTCACTATCAGAATGCCCAGTTCTGTCAGCATCAGGCATACCTTTTCATTTCTGCCGTAACCTCGGTAACACGTTTAGGTGATTTGTTGGTCCCTTTAGATTGTTCCCTTTAAATTGACAGTGGTTGTTAAGACCACATGTGGTGCTTGGGGATGCCTTCTCTTGTACTATTGTCCTAAAGATATGGGGGGTGGGGGTTCTGTAGGTCCTCTGTGACTGTGTGAGCGAGTAGAAGGGGCGTCATAACTTGTTTTTGTGTGGCAGGGTGAGCAGCCTGTTTCCCGTGAACCTCCTGGAGCGGCACCACCCGTGCGATGTGGTGCAGCAGCTGCACCTGAGCATCAAGCAGCGCTTCCAGGAGCTGCTGGAGGAGGTGTTCCAGCGCATACCCTCGCACCCGGACTACTACTACTTCTGTCCCCCGTGCCAGCCACGGACTACGGTGGGTTCCAGGGAACCGTCTTTTACAGCAACAGCTGTTAGCGACTCGAATCGCGATAACACTGTCACCACGGTGTCCGCTTCTTTGAGAGAAAGCGAGCACATGAAATGACCTGCACATTCCAGCATGTGCAGGCTTGCACAGTGCATGCTGGCAGGCTCATTCTGGATGGATCCTTCCTATTTGACGTTATCAAGACTGCCACCTCACGGTATTGGTGTAGGTATCCGGGAGAGGAGGTGATGCTCCGCCCATCTCTGTGTTCTGTGTGGTGTTGAGCAAGCATGGAATGTGGAGGGAGGGGTGCCACATATGGAAGCTAGCTGCAGTTTGTGTTGGAGAGTGGAGATTCATTGCTGCCCTCATCATATCATGGGAAAGAGGTGATCAGTCAGGGGGTCAGTCAGGGGGTCAGTACTCTGGAGCAGAGGTTTTCAAACTTTTAGGACGCAGCTCTTAGGCTCCCGCACCTGCGTTCAGCAGCATGCCTTGGTGTCGGCCTTGGCGTAACTGAGTGAACGAGCGCATTTTACTATAAAAGAGAAACTGAAAGAAGCTTTGGTAAAGGTGGGGTTTGTTCTTACATCTCTACTGGTCATAAAGCTGCTGCTTGACCCTATTTGAGACGTTTGTGCGGCGCAGAGCAATCGAGTCACGGTGCCACATCGATTGATGGCTTAGAGATCGATTGAGGACTTATAGAATATATAGAGATCAGCGTCATTCAGCATGCAGAGACATCACAGATCACTGACTTCTTTTTTTGCCATATAGAACATATGAAAGACATATGAAAGACAAATGTATTGATTGTAATACTTAATTTTTCTCCATTGTTTGCTTACCTTTATTAAACAGGCTCTTTGTAGTGCTCCTAGCAGAGCAGCCTTTCACTATATGGAATATAGTTTCTGCCATGAGATCAGCTGGCAGAAAAGCAGCTTGAAGACCCCTCATTTAGGTTCGCTATCAGAAGGCCCTGCCAAAGACCTGCATTATACATGCATTTGTACTCGCCAATAGTCTAGTGCATTAGCTGCAGTGATAAAAGGTCTAGTCAGTAGTCTTCTGAATACCTTGAAACCAGTTTGCATGGACTTTCACTGCTAAAATGGTAAGAATTGGGCCTTTTAGGTTGTCCATGATGGTTCGACGCGCTTAACTTTTTACAGAACAAGAGACAAAACAATAACACCAACACAGTGTGCCTCTGTGTTAGTGTTATTGTTTTGTCTCTTGTTCTGTAAAAAGTTAAGCCCGTTGAGCCATCATGGACTTTTACCGTGCTTAACATCGCTGCATTGTCTACGTTATGTTCTGCTTTGTCCGCTGCAATATAGAACTCCATGGAAGATGTAGAAGCTATGATTTTGGTCTCCACTACGTTGTGTATTGTCACTTATTGTGCTTCCTTTTAACTTGCTGAAGGTCCAAAGTAGAATGAGTGAAACTACCATGTGTTTGCGAATAACTTGGAAGTTTTTTCCAACTAAAACATCTTTTTAGGAGTGCACTGTACATTTTATTTTAAACCAAGGTACTAATGTAGTGCTAACTTTTGCATTTGATCTTTTTGGTGTGTCCATGCAGTGGGGGCTGAATGGGGGGGCTGGTGATGGGGTCCACCGGAATGCCGATGCAAACGCTGAGGAAGAGGGCGCCCTGTGTGACTGGGACGACACCGACACGGACCGTTCGCACAACGTTGAGTTCTCCATGGATGCTGAGCGTAAGTGCCATGTGTGCATAGGCATAGAAAGCACACCTTTGGAGAAGTGATTTTACATTGACTTTTTCCAGGTTCAGTTGAAGTAGAGGCCAAGCATACTTATATGCATGTCACTACGTTTAGTAGCGCTGTTTTGGAGCAATTGATTTACTTGGCTGGAAAAGAAATGAACACATATGAATGTCCTGTGTTGTTTTATCGACAAACATGTCTTCCCTTAAAGGGACGCTGAAAACAAATTGAAGACAAATCAACCTACATTGATTGATTGATTCCCACATCCTAATGACAGAGAGGCCACTTCTGTTGAAAACAGAGCTCTTATAAGCTAGAGAAACAGTGAAAGAGATTTGTTGCCGGCACAGGCCGCTTTCACCATGAAACTCCAGGGGCGTCAAGTGCCTTTTTGTTTATTGATTTCCCAGGCCAGACCACACCTGCGTCAACTTTTAAGCAACCGATCGCAGGAAAAATCACTGCGCTCTACACAAAAATCAGGAGAAAAGATGAGAGGACGAACGGCAAGTGCTCACCTTGCATCCTCTCGTCTTTGCTTCTGTTTTTTTTATGTCGTGCTGTGTTTTTTCTTTCGACATTGGATCACCAGCTCACCCAAACTTGTTCCCTTCTCAAGCAATCACAGAGTCTCGGTGCAGTCACTGTGGTCATTAGAGTCAAGTTTGAATCAATTGTTGGGAAGAAAAATGGTCTCTTTTCATTTCCAAATTTCCCGGCTATTAATACATCTCTCGCACCCAAATGAACGTCAACATGTCCACAAAACAATATATATACAAAAAAAAGTTGAACTTTGCAGATAACAAAAATTGCACGGAGCTTTCAGTAGCATCCCTTTACTGCATCCATTACCAGACGGCTCTCCCTTGCAGCTGTGACTGATGCCGGCCAGTCGGGTGACGAGAAGGCGGCAGGTGCTAAAGCGAACGCTGCTGCCGCGGCGGCAGAGGTGGCGAGCATTGAGTCATGTGCCGGGTCAGCCCGGTCTGCACCCTCGGCCGGCGAGGAGGACTCCGGCGAAGAAGACGAGGAGGAAGAAGAGGAGGTGATGGAGACCATCCGCGAGGCGGAGCCCCTGGTGCCTCCCCTGTTCGCCCACCTCACGTGCCTGGTGAAGACCAAGTCCGGCTGCGGGTCTTGCTCACTCACCTCGCTGCCCACTTGCCTCGGTGAGGGTGTGAGGCTTGTGTCTTAGAGTGCAGCTCTTAAGGGGGGATGTGGGGATCAAATCGCAAAAATCGCAAAAAAAATTGATTTTTCAAAAGTGCACTTTTTGGCATCTCCTACACTATTTCTATGTTGTACTGAAATATTTCACCCAAAAAATAAACTTTAAGCGCTCCAAATAAATATATTTGTCGGCATCTACACATAGACAGTGTGTGCTAGCTTAGAACTTCCAGGCTTGTCTTCTTGAAAGTTTGTTTTGAGCTTAATACCTTGTTCGTGGAAAGCATAGCACAGCAATGGGTGCATGGATTTTTACCCTGTTTGTTTTGTTGTGATCACTGAAATGTGGTCTGCGTCAAGACAGTCTCAGATTTACCATTTAGGCTCGCATGTTTTTATTACATGGTAATTAGAGCATGATACACCCTAATGATAAAAGGTGCATATTGTGTCCTTTAAAAAAAAGAGCAGTGAAATTTAAAAAAAGAATTGAGGGAGTCTTGACTTACACCACACTTCTTAGTAAATATTACAAGCATTTACAGACCTGTAGGCTGTTTTTTTGTCATGCTAGGCTTTCCACAAGCAAGCAACATGGGGACATCATATAAGCAATGATAAAAGGGAACCTACTGAAGCTGTTGTTGTGAAACATTACATCTGATTGTTTGATGCTGATTTAAGCCAGTCTGCCAAATTTCATCACTCTAAGTCGAAAAATAGAAAAGTTGCCTTTGATCCCCTCATCCCCCCTTAAGGGGGGACACTACCCTAAAAAGTGAACTTTGAACCGCTTGCTCGATTTCATTGGAACTTGAGAATATCACTGCTGGGACCACCTCTGCCAAATTTTATTATTCAGTGGGGGGCTTGTCTTGAACATTGTAGTGCTTAAAATAAAATGGGATGATTTTCAATCATGTGAGTCTATTTTTCCCATCTCCTGTTTCTTCAGTCAACTGTCAGCTTAGAAAGACTATCATTCCAATATTACTTAATAATATTGGTATTGTAGGAGGTTTTCTGCAGCGAAATTTTATGAGGAACACAACTGTGCGCTCAGTTTGTCTATTTTTTTTCCCCTTTTTCACACTAAAAAATCACTTTAAAAACGTTTATGCAAAATGAAAATCCAATGTCATTCTTTATATGGTATCATTCTTTTGAAATTAGGAAAACTGAGCAAAATAATTCCACAGCTGTGTGTTCTGGACATTCCCAATGCCACATAACACAAAAAATTGGAAAAATTACCTTTATTTTTCAAACAATAGTTTTCCTAAGCAAGCATAGTCATCCTTGGCATAAGGTTGCGTAACGTGCTTCATACTTATTCTAGATTAATTAAATTTGGTAGAGGTGGTCCCAGCAGTAATATAAACTAGCCCCACAAGTTTTAATGAAATCAGCTAGTGGTTCAAAAATTCACTGTTTAGGGTAGTATCCCCCCTTAAGCACGCATTCGTGAGTTGAGCAGTTGGTTGAGCAGTTGAGCGTCGTAACCAGAAGAGCAAACTAGCAGAGCAGAGGATAAAAGAGAGCAAAGGAGGAGCATCTCAGAGGAGGAAAGTATAGCGATAGCAAATAGTGTAAGGAGGAAAGTAGAGGAGGAAGGTATGGCTAAAGCATAAGGAGGAAAGCTGAAGAGGATGGTATGGAGGAACGCGGAGGAGGATGATACAGGGAGAGTAGGTGAGAACGTTGCAGTGAAGGAGAGGAGTACTGCAAAAACGGTGCTCCGTCTCCAGTAGCAAGTCGATGGGCGCGCTACTGAAGCTGAAACCCAGAGCTGCCTCTGTTCAGCGATGTCAGTGCAGGTTAAAAAAAAACCCCAGGTGGTCAAAATTATCTGGAGCCCTCCGCTACGGCGTCCCTCATAGACTGAGTCGCTTTGGGATGTTAAAACCCCATGAAACAAACAAAACAAACACCACCCATATGCATGCGTTCCCTGCGTGCTTGGTGTAGGCTATCAAAATATGGGTAATAAGGGAGTAATTACTCATTGGCATCCACCCAAGCGCAGCCATACGGCTACAAAGGAAAGCTATACAGCCTTCTCAGAAACTTCGTAGTTAAAGAAAAATTCGTCCTGGTCCGGGGTATGAACTCGGGACCACCGCTTCACCGGAGCAGTCGCTCCACCAATTGAGCTTACCGGGACGGCAAGCTTATGGTAGGGCGAGAGTGAATTGATCAATAACTCGAAGTGGGAAAACTGTTAGTCAAATGTTTAGGGAAATCCCCCAAGGTGGAGTAAATCTCTAATACAGTCTAGCCCGGTTATAACGAAGTCGGCGGGAATCGGAAATCACTTCGCTATATCCGCTATTTCGTTATATGTGGACTACGAAAAAAAATGCAAACATCGGCATACCGATGTATTGCCGCTGAAAGAAGTCGTCCAGCGTCCCCTGAACACGTTTCGCGAGTGCGGACTTCAGGATTGCGGCTTCCATACCATCCAACTGCGAACGAAAGATCTGGTCGAACTCCGCGATAACGCAATAACGATAAAAATGAGCCACGCTTCCAACATGCACAATGCTGCCGCGCTTTCTCCCTGCCTTGCGCACCGCGGCACCGACATAAAACAAAGCGCGCGCTGCCACACCTCCTGCAGACTGCAGTCCAGCCGTGGCGCCGACTGCCTGGGAGAAATAGAGAACCAAGATTGGCAAAGACGGCCGCTCTCTGCGACGTCATCGAAAAAAAAAATCGTCTCTGTTCTTGTTTACATTTTTCCCCTGCGCGGCGTGCTCTACCGCTCTACGCCGTGACGCCGTTCAAGGACGGCGCAACACGAGACCGGCGTGCCATGCGATGCAGTGAAGAAACCTTTCGCTCCGCAGGAGAGCAGACGACGCCACGAAAGGACGCCGTCAGCCGAATTTTGCTCTTATTTTCGCGGAAAAAATCGCCTCAAGGACGCAAAAATGTGTTTATTGGCAGATTATTTTTCGGTTGGTATTAAATCTCTTCGTTATATCCGCTGACGCGCTCTTATTTACTTCGTTAAAGCCGGACCCAAAATGTATTGAGAATGCAAAAATGGGAATGGGAAATTGAAATCCCTTCGTTATAACCGCTATTTCGCTATAAGTGGCTTCGTTATAAACGGGCTAGACTGTAAATCTGTAATAATCCACCCAAGCGCCCTACCATAAGTTATTGATCAATTCGCTCTCGCCCTATCATAAGCTTGCTGTCCCGGTTAGCTCAGTTGGTAGAGTGACTGCTCCGGTGAAGCGGTGGTCCCGGGTTCGAACCCCGGACCAGTATGAATTTTTCTTTAACTGCGAAGTTTCTGAGAAAGCTGTATAGCTTTCCTTTGTAGCCGTTTGGCTGCGCTTGGGTGGATGCCAATGAGTAATTACTCCCTTATTACAGATTTACTCCACCCGTGGGGATTTCCCTAAATATTTGACCAAAATATGGGTGCGTTGTAAAGTACCATCGTGAGGCGAAATTCACGATGTAGCGCACCAGAACACTGTCATAGTTGTGGTGCAACAGTCAAGTTTATATTGCATGGGTTTCTGTAGTAGGTAGAGTGGGAGTGGCCCATCAAAGCCTGGCAGCTGGGAAACACAGCACCATGGAACATAAGAGTGGGATTCTAGCGTGTCGCGAATGCAAGCAGCACATTTTGGCATATTTGACTTGGATGTGCTTTGGCATTGCTTTCTTGACAGATTTCGGGTACGTTTCCTTACCTGTATACAGGCATCATGTTTTCTCCTTGGTTTTGTTTCTTCATTTTTTTTTATGCTTCACTGGTTTGATCTCTTCCATGCGCATTTCCAGGTGAAGTGATCAACTGCCTTGACGATTCTCAACCGACACTGGACCTTGAGAACATCAAGATCCGCCTGGATTTCCTGTGCCTGACGTTGCCTCCCGATGTTGAGAAACTGGCGCCTGGCGATGCACGCTTGTCGTCATCGTCCATCATGTTCGATTCGGAACGGCAGCATCAAGACGATGAGGCGGAGAGTGTCGCCTCTATTGGGTGAGTTGAGAACCATCCTCCGTCTTCTCTAACATCTTTTGCAGGTCTTTGTGTTTGTGCCAGTTTGTTGCAATAGATATGCTGTTTCTGTCATTGGCAAAACATTTTAAGGGGGGACAAGGGTCTTAAAACTAACTTTTTTATTCATGGCTTGAATCTCATGAAATTTTGCACGCAGATGTATTTTTCTCTGCCGATTCCAAATATGTAATCATAATTGAGCTGGTGGTCTTAGATCTTATAAAGTCTAGAATGTGATTAGGTAATTTCTTACACAGCTTTAATGAACTTTCTCATTGCATTTTGTTGCTTTTATTTACATGAATTGATAGCCAGAGAGTTACCATGCCCGATGACATTCCTTGTTTTTCTCTAAAAGCATGTCATTCTGTTATACTATGTTGAGAGTAAAAGGTTGCAGTATTTTACACTGCAACTCGTTAAGCTAATTGTAAATTGCTATTTATATATGGCCTAAACAAAAAAACGAAGAATGTCATCGGATATGGAATTCTCTGGCTATCAATGCATGTAATTAAAAGCAACAAAATGCAATGAGAAAGTTCATTAAGGCTGCGTAAGAAATTGCCTTATTACACTCTAGAATTCAATATAGCTTTTGATCTAAGACCACCAGCTCAATTATGACTACATTTTTGAAATCAGAAGAGAAAAACGCATCTGTGTGCAAAATTTTATGAGATTCGAGCCATAAATAAAAAGGGCAGTTTTAAGACCCTCGTCCCCCCTCAATTGATTCATATGTGTGGCTTTTATGCAAGTGGCGCAAGCTTATGTTTACTCATTGTCTTGGGATGATGATGTTGAAATATGGAGGTTTCTCCAAACTTTTAAGTTGTGTTGGCCACTCAACATTGGCTTATACAGTATTCTGATTGTTGTTTGCAGCAAAGAGACGACACAGAGGATTTCACAGTAACTCATACGAGCACATACAAAGTGATTTACAATACAATGCAACTCGTGCATAGTAATACTTGAGAGATATTACAATACTAAAGAAATATTCCACCTAAAGTGCACTAACACAAGAGGGAGGCAAGTAAAATAGACGCAATTTATTCACTGGGCACTGCGATAATCCGACGACCAGAGGATCACGACACGGCTGTCCCGATAACTTGTGCATGCTGCCTCGCTGGACCGTGGCTGGGCAAGTGGTGTAGACCCAGGCGTTAAGATGTTAAGACTTCTTTTGAACTAGTGTTCGACGCACGAGCACTTTAAAGCTCGCTATTTCTAATGGCCATATGTCCATTTTGTACTGGCACTATATTTTGCAGCGTCAGAACGTTGCTTCTATACTCATTACAGCTTTGGTAGGGCTGCAAGGAGCTACTGAGACGGAATATAGAACCCCACTGTTACAATCCCAGTTGCTGCGTTTTCCTGGCTGCTACGCTTTCATAAGCCAGTCCTGTCCATAATGCTATAGAAATCCATGCAATACAAACTCAACTGTTATGTCACAATTGTGGCAGCGTTCTCGCTGCTACATGACTGTCACTTTGCAGTAGTAATGATTTGCCGCATGCCGGCATTTTATCAGCCTGTGTTTAGTGTGTGCGGCATCAGATTGGCCAAAGTGAGATTCTAAACTTTGTGGGCACTTGGTCGCCGCCGTTTTCGGCAGCTTTCCCTGTTTCAGTCTTGCTAGGTCTACCCTTGTGTTACAATCGTGGTCGCATTGAATTCAGGTAAAAAGGGTTGATGAAAGTTAGCAAGCTATGGCCCAGAGTGTCTGTCTTTCTCATCATCTTCTGTTTTCCCCTTTTCTTCCTCAGCTATCAGCTGGAGGTTCCCCGGGATCCACTCCACCACTTGCCCGAGTTCCAGAATGAAGTGATCAGCAGGTGCATTGAAAAGGTCAGCAGGGACTGTGTTCTACTCTGGCGTGAATCATGGGCAGGACGCGGAAGAAATAGCTTTGGGAAGTAGAAGTGAGCCTGAGCTCAGAAAGTATTCTGATGGTGAAGACATAGCAAGTGCATGAATTGAGAAACTAAGAACATTCCCTTGCCATTTCATCAAAAAAAGAAAACTCTTCGCTGAGAAATTTGGTCGTTTATCATGCAATTCTTCTTTCAGTCAATCCTGAAGTGTCGCATAATATGGTCCTATCATTGTTCTGCCATTTTTTAAGTGGGTGGTAGAAATTTCTATTTCGAGTTCAGAAGACAGTGGTCATCATCTCTGGCTGACGAAATAGTCTTTGCATTTTAGAGCGCAGTTCTTTGGCGTCCGTTCCTGGGTTTCGCGTCTTCGTCGGCCTCGTAACCAGCTCCGCCCCCAATGTCACGCTTTTCAATTTGTCGAAATGCTCGTGACGTCACAGTGCGCGAATTTCAAATGGGGCCAATTGTACTTTGGCTAGTAACCATGCAACCAATCAAAGGGATCGTATAGTGATGCTGCAACTAAGTTGGACTGGGTTTAGTTAATTGCTTAATTAATCAATTAGCCTAATTAATATAGAGGAGAATGAAGAGGTCAGAAGAAAAGAAAAGAAAAGAAAGACGCGTGCCGCAGCGACAACAGCGCCCGCGGAAGGAGACGCTGCTGAAAAAAACAGATAAGTACGAAGCCGCGTTCCCTCCACCACCACGCACTTTCCCACTCAGTAAGACGTTGCTCGTTTCATATACGTTGTGTCGAACATCCTAGACAGTTCCAACAATTGACAGGTTAATGACAGAACACGATGGATAGAAATACAATAATATAAATATGAAATAGCCTAATTAACCTTTCTAGTTAGACCGCATAAATCAATAAAACCGAGAACGAAATTGGTCGAGTTGGGGAATCAAACCAGGGTCTCCGGAGTGCGATACGAGCACGCTAGCCACTCCGTAATGCCAACTGAATGGTTTGGAATGAACAAAGGCGCGTCTAGCTAATATGGCGTCTTCGTTCACTCCCATCTTCCCCCTTTCCCTTACGGCGAGGTGCAGGTGTCCACCCAGATATGCGAGAGAGATACATTTCCTTTCCTCAAAAAATAAATTTACTGTCCAGCAAGGCGTACAGCCGAATTGGCGATGGCGTTCTGTGGACTCCCTGGCAGCGTTGCAAGACGCTGTCGCGTTCCACTCTTACAGGCGAAGCTTATGTTAACCACACATCAGTAACACACGCAGACAGCCAATGGACGCGTCATTCGCTGGCAGCACTTGATTCATCATTCACAACCACATTCTTAACGTACGCTCCCTTGCCGCACATGCCAAGGACGTACACCACGATCACATTCTGCGCCATTCCTGTGTACTTTGCTTTGCTGAAACCTGGATGGATCCCGAAGAGCCTCTCGAAATCATAGATTTCCTATACTGCTGTGGTGCTCGCAGAGACCACAACAGAGCGGCGGGGTCGCTATCTACTTGCGCACAGGTCTCTCTGCAATACCAGTCGAAATGTTTGGCACGTCACATGAAGTTGGCGAACTGTGCGCCGCAAAGTTGCCCAACAGCTTGCTGGTAGTAGCTGCCTACTTCGCCCCTACCGCACTCACATTTCTTTGCCTCAATCTATCGAAAAGGTGAAACAGCTTATTTGCTGCGCTCAAATTTCGCATTAGGAAGTAACGTAATCGTCGGTACTTTTTTGAAGCACTTTCACCAGGCCCTATCCACTGCTCTGACTGCTGTTCAGACTCTGGTGTGTAATGATGCATCCAGATCTCTTCTACTTTCATAAATTGATGCCAGAATTAATGTAGATTACAAGCAAGCATCGATAAACACTATTTAAAAAGGTGTCCTCATGCGCTTTTGGTCGGCTTTGCCAATCTCTGCACCCATCATGAGTATGCTTCTTCATCTAATTTTTCATGAAGAATATTGTGTACTCTAATAAGATGCCTACCATCTCAGCTATCTCATGCACTCTCTCTCGGTAGTCTTCCATAACAATACCATGGATTTCTGGTAGCATTTCTGGTGAGGTGACCTCTACTGGACGTTGTGGGGTTGAAATGGGGGGGATAAACGCGTATTCCCCGTTTAAGCGCGGCTGACTCAGTTCAAAACCGCGCTGACCCCACCCCGTGGTCGCGTACGCTACTGAGCGCACGCCGACCACGGCGGGCCTTGCTCTACGGGAACAAAGGAACGACACACTGGCTGACACAAACAAGGCATTTATTGCTATAGCAACAATAACGCCAGCTAGCAACAAAATACACTGAGGAATCTAGGATGTCCGACTCACCAGCACGGCTACGAGCGAACGTCCGCCCACGGTAGGGCAGAGGGATAAACTCCGAGGCCCGACGGAACGAGCTGAGGGGAAGACGTTTCCACACGAGGACGCCCGCGGCCAAGAGCGGAGCTTTGCGTGTGAACGTCCACACGCTATCCTGTCCCGGGGAGAAGAGGGCCAGCTATCCCCCGCGCGCGCGCAGCAAACGCCATCCGTGGCGCTGGTGTCGCTACGACGCGAGCGCCCTCCCCTGTTAGTTAAAGTAACCAAAACAGAAGAGCGCGTTTCGGAGGAGCTAACAACAGTGGGGTGTGCAATGCGGGAAAGTGAACGCAGGGGACGAAGGCGTCCCCACATCCCCCCAACCTTAAATAGACCCACGCGCCTGCAAGTTACATGCTATGGAGGAGTCTCCTGGTCTTCATGCACTTGAGGCAGGTCGTGCAGCGGAGGTCACGCCGACAGGGTGCACGCAGTCTTCCGCGGTATTCCGAAGGCGGCGTGAAGGTCTCCACTGGGACGACTCGCATGGCCCGCGGGCTATGTGCCCGCAGGCCCGCGAAGAGGAGGGCCGGTTGACCACTGCAGGCCAAGATTCCGCAGTAGTCGCCAGGGCAGCAGCAGCCGGAGGTGGCTGCTGTCTGGTCTCGCCACGGCTGCCCCGGATGGATGCGGCGAACAGGATACAGGCCGCTCCGTCGCAGCAGGCGGCAGCGAGACGATGTGCACAGGACAGCAAGCCGCAGTGGCTCCGCTGGATCTGAAAGATTGCCAAAACACACTCCGCATGCCTTTAACGTAGGTCACGGGAGGGGAAACGGCGTACACAAGGGCCACGTGGCTCAATGCTCAACTCGCTAGCAAAACGTGTCGGGCGGCTGTGCAATGCAAAGTTCGAGTGAACAAAGCCCTTTCTTGAGTTGAACGAGAATGCTCGGTTCATGCGAGGTTAAAAAAAAACAGGCGGCCAGCAAAGTGCGCCCCCTCTCAACACCACGGTCCGGTGGTCGTGTCACTTTTGACATGGCGCAGGCAGCTATGAATAGCCTTAGGCCTCACTACCATAGTGGCGGTCGATGACCCCCAACAAAAGAAAGACCCGAAACGGGTTTCGTGCGCGCAGCCGCGAGGAGACATCAGCGTTGTGGGGTGGTCCTCCCCGCTCACTGCACGAAGCAGCTGCTGAGTGATCGGCGCCCACCGTATCGGACGGTGTCGGAACGCCCGGTGCCGAGCTGCAATACCAGCGAGCTCGTTACGGCACCCGTGGCCCCAGGCCACCCGGCTCCCAGAGCCGCGACTCCCAGAGTCGAAAAAGAGACAGCGAGAAAATATATACAGAAAACTCGGACCACCCACGCGGCTTCCGTACTCACTCGCTTCGGGCTCGGCAACTCCGCGGGCGCTAGGCCTCGCGCTCCCTCGATGCGGACCAAGTGGTTCTTGAAGAAACTCCAGGAAGAAAACTTCACAAAAAAAAACATGCTGAGCATGTCGAAAAGTTCAAACATGCTGCAGCGCAATACACCTCGCACTCAAGAAAGCATGCCGCAGGTCCTAGCGATCAAAATTCACTCTAGGTCTAGCACTTGTCAAGTCCGGACAAAGAGCGTTCCTCGAACCGAACAGACAGTCGTCCAATGTTCCAAGAGCAGGCCCCACGTTGGGCGCCAGATGTGGGGTTGAAATCGGGGAGATAAACACGTATTCCCCTTTTAAGCGCGGCTGACACAGTTCAAAACCGCGCTTACCCCACCCCGTGATCGCGAGCGCTACCGAGTGCACGCCGATCACGGCGGGCCGTGCTCTACGGGAACAAAGGAACGACACAATGGCTGACACAAACAAGGCATTTATTGCTATAGCAACAATAACGCCAGCTAGCAACAAAATACACTGAGGAATCTAGGATGTCCGACTCACCAGCACGGCTACGAGCGAACGTCCGCCCACAGTAGGGCAGAGGGATAAACTCCGAGGCCCGACGGAACGAGCTGAGGGGAAGACGTTTCCACACGAGGACGCCCGCGGCCAAGAGCGGAGCTTTGCGCGTGAACGTCCACACGCTATCCTGTCCCGGGGAGAAGAGGGCCAGCTATCCCCCGCGCGCGCGCAGCAAACGCCATCCGTGGCGCTGGTGTCGCTACGACGCGAGCGCCCTCCCCTGTTAGTTAAAGTAACCAAAACAGAAGAGCGCGTTTCGGAGGAGCTAACAACAGTGGGGTGTGCAATGCGGGAAAGTGAACGCAGGGGACGAAGGCGTCCCCACAACGTCCAGGTCTCATCTGAGTTAAAATTGAGCCATGTTTAAATTATTAATTTAGTAGAAAATAGTTTTCATGGTACAGAGTTTCCATGAACTGTCGTGTCCGGTCGCTGTGTTGAATGCAGCGAAAGACGCACACGGTACTTTAAGACTTCGTTTATTTAAAGCCGATGAGGGTGCGACCAGCGTCGACCGAGGCAGGAGCCGAACTGGCCGCCCGAAGAAAGGAGGGAGCGGAGAAGCGTCCACGGGAGGGAGTGGCTTCCCAAAACAGGAGGAGGGTGCGGGGGCGCACCATGGGGGGGCATCTGGCGACAGCGTGCGACGAGGGGCAAGTGGTCGTTAGGAGGAGGATTGAGTGGTCGTTAGGAGGAGGATGCGAGTGGTCGTTAGGAGGAGGATGCGGGTGGTCGTTACACACACAAAAGCAATAAGGGGACACAACATGAACTTAGTTCAACTCTGCTTTAATTTAAGCAGCTGTCTAGCGTTTAAAATAAAAAGATTGGAATCACTGCACGAAATTTATCTTTTTTCATTTTCACGGGAATCGCTGCAGTGCGCATTTCAAACGGTTGCCAGAAACTTACTGATGGTTAGTGTCGATAGAAATGAGGTTTGATGTTGTATGAAGACCACTCCTTGCATATCACGTGAGAGAAAAAAGTGCATTATGGCACCATCTGTTCTCTTTTTACCATACTTATCGGACAGCCCTCATAGTATAGCGTGTTCTTAAGTTGGCTGTCTTAGAATCATGGTTGGCATCCAGTTTTTGAAACACAATATTAATGGTTCCAGGGTTTTAATTTGGCTTTTTTACTTGTTGGAATTACATAATTAAACTTTTTCTCATAATGGAAATTTTTGAAGGTAGCTTGGGTTATCAAGCAGTCCATGCTTGTCAAAATGAGCTGAAAGGGTTTAGTGAAACGCTTGGTATGAAGCTTAATGGGTTTGATTAGCTTACCTTAGATATAGGGCTCGAATTGTGGTTAACTTGAGCATAAGAGCTGACAGTTGCATTTATTTTTTCTCTTTGCCGCCCTCTGTGCAGCTCAAGTGGATGTTGAGGGACGAGATGGCCTCGGCGGCCCTCAACAGCTTCCCGCTGACAGCGGAGACGTTGCACATGGTCGCGGAGCACGTCCGCAGCACTGCACAGGCACGGACCACCACGCGCCTGCATGCCACCACGGGTGCCCCCGGTTGCCAGGTGCAGCAGGTGCCATTGCAGTTCGTGTTCGGACACGAGCTGAGCTTTGGCAAGTTCCTACAGGTCAGTGCTAAAAATGAAGCAGTTAGTGTGCGTTTGACTCAGTGGAAACCTCAGCAGTCATGCAGGCATTGAGGAATCAAGGTGTAGAAGAGTCTTGCATGAAAATACTGCAAGATATCTATGTCTGTGATATCTGTACTGTGATATGAACTGGATCCGTTATCTTTTGCCGATTGCGTGTCATTCTGTGCCCTGAACAGGAATTCAAGCAGCTCACGTTGCCAGGTTACCAGCTGGAACAAGTTGACAAGGACTACTACTGCGTTGTCCTGGATAACAAGGATTCCAAAGTGGTGCGCAGGCCTTTTGGATCACTCGTGCCACCACTTGGGGTGAGTCACTTTAGATTTTTATTTTCACTTAATTTATTTTCAAAGGCAGTGGAAAGCATCCAAAGCACTTTTTCTGTCCAGGTCATTCAATGCAGCTATCTAGTCTTCCTATGCGAAATGGTGGTACTAGGAGGTAGATCATCAAGGTGATCATTCACGACCACTGCGCGATCATTCTTCAAGGTGGTAAACTGGGTGCTTTGTTAACAGGTGTGACATAATTTATGCGCATGCCATATGTTGACACTTGGCTGTGTTCAGATTCATGTAGTTATCCAGCGCTAACCTGTATAACAATGACTCAACCACTGGCTGGTTTCAAAGAGTCACTTTTCGGTGAAAGAACTGTTTGCAGGAGAATTTTTCCAAGCAGCACAGGTAAACTGGCCCATTATTGGAAATGGATGGTTTCACACTGGTCCCTTATAGGGCTGCCCATAGCCAAAAATTCAGGGGCACTTTGGCTCTCTATAGTGCTGCAAGGCGAAAGCCTTTCCTGGCGCACTGTTTGGCATTGACTGGGAGACTGTGCTGTACTAGTGCTTTATTTGACTACACATGTAGTAATGGAGTGATCCGATCGGCGTCTTTAATCACTCGCCGTTACGCACATTCTTTTTCTGCAACACAACCACTATTTATTCCATGGAGGAGAAAAGGTGGCAAGTCAACAACACAACACACACTGACAACACACACTCACAGCCCCGTCCCCGTCCCCAGCACGACTGTCCCGACCCTCTCCCAGAAAGGGCATGTAATCCCCTCTGAGGTGGTCGTGCGGGGAGATTCGGTGCATCCGGTGCACACTGGTTCCAAGGTAAAGGGGTATTAACCTGTGCGGCTACCACTGCCTGTTCTAACAACACACTTTGACTACACATTACAACTGCATACTTTGACTACGCGTTACAACTAAACACTTTGACTGCCGACTTTGATTGCTTCTTTAGCATGACTCTCTCTCTCTGCTTCGATGAGTTTGGTTGCATCCATGGCTCTGTTTGCAGTAAGGAGGTATGTAATGTGGTCACCCACGGACGCCTTACGCCCCCTGTCGGAACGGACGTCAACTATTTTATTAGTTGTCGGGTGCTCCAAAAGGGGGCGTCGGGCATCCGTGGAGGACCACACTACTTCGTATCCGCGCACTCCTACGTAACAACCATTTAGACCAACCGAAAAGCGTGACACCTCTGCTGACAACCTTCTGTCGACAACGATGAGGCATTAATGGCTTTAGCCTTAACATGTTTCCAATATTGGGCCGGTTACATGTGCTGCTTGGGTTCGTACCAGTGTATTCTATCCTGTAGTGCTATGCGCTGCAAGTGTTTTTTATTGGTCAGGTGTAAAAATGATGCACCAGGGTCTAAGTTGGCTCGCAGTCTTGAGAGAGTGGTTCCAACGATGTCGTGCAGCTGCGAAGCAAAGCATTGGAAATGACGGCGGCACTGCCGCACGAAAAGGCAGGCGCCGCCGAGGTTGCGGAAGTGAGAGGCTTGCGCCCGAAGACCGTCGTTCCCGACGCCAAAGTGAGTGGTGGGGCGCCTCTCTGGTGGAAACCCCCGTCGTACACGCATGCCGTGTCGTGTAGGCATTGCGGCATGCCCTGCCTGGTAGCAAGAGCAAGCGCTTTGCTCCCTTGTGTCAGCTGCTGACGAACTTGCAGCTGCGCTCGTTGTGTGGTGAATCCTCCTGGCCTGTTGTTGTGTGTCTGCTCGTCTGCAAGGCAACAGAAAAGCGAGGAAATGCTGGTAGTAGTACTGGCTTGCCGGTGGTGGTTAGTGCTGCTGGTTTGAGTTGTGGTGCATGTCCCTATTTGATGTCGCATTGTGTTTTTGTTTCAAAAGTGGATGTTTTAACCCCCTCTCCTGCTGAATGCGTTCCTTGTTTTTTATAGAGTGTTAGCTCTTCTTATCTTGTTCCTCAAATTTGTTTCACTTTTGGCGCTGTCTGCAGTGCAGATCACCTGCTACAAAGAGCACCTTGGCAGTGGGCCAAGTGCTGTTGTGCTGGAGTGTATGTTTTCGAGAGAGTTGCTGCTGCAATGACTCGCGCAGCACACCAAGACGCTGCCGGACCAGTAGCTTTGCAGTGTACTTTTTGAAAAATTATTTCCTTTCACACCACAGCTAACACTCGTGTTGCACACATGCCAATGTCCTGAGAGTTTATTTTTTTGTTTTTATTTTTTTGTAGATGAAAACAGTCAGGTGCTTCCAACTCCCCCCATTCTTACCACTCCACATGTAGCGTCAGAGGTCAAGGGGGGGGGGGGGGGGTTACCGTGAAAGTCTGCTGGATATTTCATCCACATTTATTTTTTGTTTTGGTTCCATTCTGCACAGTCCTTTCGAGTTTTCATTTGGAAACTGGCTGTAACTAAAAATTGTGGGCTTCTCTTGATTTTGTTATATCCAGGTTTAACTGCAGTTTAAGTGGGAATGTCTGTTATTATCCTTATAGAAGCTGTTAGTTGCATTCTTACTGAGATATGATCCTCACAAGCATGACCATGTCATTGCTTAATATATATCTGCTAATATATGTGCTACTATATCTGCCTAATATATCTGCTTCACTCCGAAATATTAGGTCTGCATTTTTTGTTTTCCTCGAAAGTGTCCAGCAGACTACAGGGTAGAGCAGGGGTTCTCAAACTTTTTTGCTTGGAGGAACCCCAAAAGCCTTCAATAAGTTCCAGGGAACCCCCCCCCCCCCCCCCCCCCCTGCTTTCACTTACCAGCAATGTTGTCGAGTGCATTTTTGCAAAGAGAGAGTTGCAAAGGTTAAATGTTTATTGCACAGATTAATACAAATACTAATGTGATGGGTGGTACTGCTTCCCGTTTAAGAGCAAGTCAAAGCGTGGCTCAGTAGCACTCAGAGCCAGTCTCATATCAGCTGCCGGGTCAGGGCCGGTGAGGGTTCTCGCGGAACACAAGAAGACAGCCCGCGGAACCCCTGTGTTCCGCGGAACCCAGTTTGAGAACCCCTGGGGTAGAGAAATTATTCTCCCTGAACTGTGGCTGCCTGCATTATTGTACCTTTGTGCTGTGCCTGTAAGATGTCATTTGTTTGTGTTGTGAAACTGTGAATAATGCATGCTCACTCTTACACATTCCATGTTGCATGATTTATTTGTTTAGTACCTCGTCAGTCAAACCATGCGAGTGGCTGAAGTTATGCAAAAAAAAAAAAAGATATGTAGTTGTATTTTGCTCCAATAAAATTTGTAAGGCACAGGGAAAATTTATTACTGCGGATACCCTGCATAGTAAAAAAATGCCAGCGTATCAAAGCTAGTAGCACATCAGTTTTATGTTATGTATCTAGCACTTAATTCGTATTGATGGCTGCGGCCTTGATGTAATAAATGGCCACTTCTCCTTAGTTACAAATTTTCTATTGAATAACCCAACTATCGTCTCCTTTTAGTGCACAAAGTTGAAAAAACAAATGTATTGATGCATAGATGAATAATGCCTTCCCAATTGCTTCTTTCAAGAGGTTCTCACAGACACATCCTTAACTGGCATGAATTAATTGGGCGGAGAATTAAGGCTGCAAGCTGCCATGATGGCTCAAGGTTATGGTGCTCGGCTGCTGACCCAAAAGGCGTGGGTTCGATCCCGGCTACAGCAGTTGAATTTTGATGGAGGTGAAATTCTAGAGGCCCATGTTCTTTGAGATATCAGTGCACGTTAAAGAACCCCAGGCGGTCAAAATTTCCGGAGTCCGGAGTCTCTCATAGCCTGAGTCGCTTTGAAACGTTAAACCCCCGTAAACCAAACCAAACCAAACCAGAATTAAATTTAAGGTGCAGTGAAGAGGAATCTGAACTCCTCTTTTTGCCGCGGGAACTCAATCTACACGTTCCGAGCATACTTAGAAACCTCGACTTATTGCCCTGTGTGACCGATTTTCCTAATTAAATCGAATTAATGTCCGGCTCCCGCCTTTATTTTTGGAATTCTCCCCGTACGATGGGCGGAGTTGACCAACGCGTGGAGTGCCTTTCAGCCAGCTCCATGGAGGCTTTGCTTTCGCTTTATTTTGTTTTTTAGGTTTCCATGAATAAATAATTTCATTCGCACATAATACAGCCACAAAATAAGCCCGCAGAAATAAAAATACGCGCGGACTATTTGCTACTATGGATTACTACGTATTATTACTCCGCCGGTGGCAAAGCGGCAAGCCGCCATGGGACTGGGTGAAAGGCACTCCACGCGTTGGTCGACTCTGCCCACCGTACGGGGAGAATTTAAAAAAATAAAAAGGCGGGAGCTGGACGTTAATTCGATTTAATTAGGGAAATCTGCCACACAGGGCAATAAGTCGAAGTTTCTAAGAAAGCTCGGAACGTATAGATTGAGTTCCCGTGGCAAAAAGATGAGTTCAGATTCCTCTCCAGTGCACCTTTAAGGCTTCAGCACGCCATTCACTATTTACACATGCGGAACAAATATCGAATGCAGCTGTCCGACGAGGACGAGTCTGGTGATGGAGGGGTGCAGCAGACGTCTTTTCGCGCCTGGCGACGGCACACGGGCAAGGGCCGGACAAAGAGCACGGAACGCCGGCTGGAACGGGCATCGTCAGTGCCGCTGGACTCTCTGGTGACGTCGGAGGAACCGAAGCCAGAAGGTCGGATCCCCGGGGCGTCCTGCCCGATGGAGCTCCTCGACCTGAGGCGAAAGCTTCAGGAGGAAGCGGAGACTCTGAAAATGGAGAGTGGGGGCGCGGGGGATCCTGCTGCCAATGTTTCGACAGAGACGATCGTCCAGGAGCAGAAGGCAGCGGGGGAGTCCGAGAGTCAGGTGATTGTCAATAACTCGAAAATTGGAATGGAAGGCTTGTGGAAATGTTAATCTGCAGGACACATGACTTCTGGATTCCCAGGAGCGCTCCGAGTAAAGACTTGAAAAACAAATCTGCCAATAGCGAAAACAACCGAATGCTGACAGCTGTCGTACCCTTGAGCTGGTACCTTCGCTTGACTGTTCACAATCTCGTGTATGACAAATTTGGTACTAAAATTCGTTATAAATGGCTTCAGTTATATCGAAATACTTGATATATCTAACAAATTCTGACAAATCATGCTGTTCATTATGACCGGGTTTGGCTGTATAACTGTGCTGGTGATCTGGAACGTGGGAGCTAGGATTATCTGATACATTGGTGCTTTCATGACTAATCAGTCTGATATTCCCTGTATAGGACCCTTCCATATCAGCCAGGGCGAAAAATATTGTTATCCTTACCTGCTCCTGTGTTTGTGATCGGCTGTGGCCTGCTAAGTGAGCTAATGCTACTTTTTTTTGACGGTCCCCGTGACAGGAAGCACTGGAAGCGTCAACGGAACCCACGGAGGAGAGTGCGCCGGAGCAACCCGACGGAGCATTCCGAGACCGCACTGACAGCCTGGCCTCGTCCCTGGGCCACGGCATGTCTTTCCGGCCACCCCAGCATCTGCTGGAGTCCACACGCTCCACGCCCAATGCATTCAGCGAAGGTGGAGGCCAAATCAGCAACACTGAAGATGGTATGCGCCTCACGAGGCATGCCTTTTTTCTCTCAGTGGTGGCACAACTAGATGCTTAATCACTTGAAAGGAAATATAAAAAAAGCATAATTACAATGGTTGTTCACGAGCAGTATAGGCAAGCTGTTAAGACTTTGGTGCACTTCGGTTTCGTGACATGCAAACGGGCTGGCTGAAGGCTCCTTCTGTATCGAGGCAGGCATAGTATTGGTCTGCAAGTCTTGCATCCTATAGAAAGGTGCCTTTGCTGCTGTGAATCTCCACTTCTTGTTTGCTCAACATCCCAAAGAGGATTTTAGCCCCCATTTGTTCATGTCTTGACAGAAGGAAAGAAGCAGCTGCTAGTGCAGTGATCACACCAGCTGCTTGCTAGTAGGAATCATATTCTTAGCGGTAAGAAACAGACACAACACCAAGAGACAGAATGCTTGCTAGTGTGATCACTGTAGAATTAGTCCAGCGTTTTTCAAGCGTCTCTCGTCTCTTTCAAGTGTCTTTCAAGCGTCAAGCGTCTGTCTTTTTTTTTTTTTTCACTGAAACTCTCAGAAACTGTCTACTGAATTTGTTTTTGCTGAATTCTTTCTCCTCAGTGCACGCGTAATAAAGCTCTGTAGTGTTGGCCTGAATATGGACTGCCACAGTGCTCAACCTGGGAAAGATCATGGTACTAACTCGGGCTGATGTGAAATTAGTTTTCTTGAATGTAACTTGAGTTTCATGGAAATAGACCAAACTCTGCATGAATTTCTTTTACTTGAGTGCTTCTTGAGCTATGTGGAAATAGGCTCCAAGCTCTGCATTTTTGTCTTTCTTTTGCGGTGTTATACGTACCCTTGTCACACGGGCCATCTCAGTGACTATTGATTTAGTGATTGTCTAGATTATCGACGTCTATACAGATGCACGGTTGCCACACTGCCAGCTTGAGTGATCACCGAGTAGTGAGCATGTGTCCTGACAGATGGGGCCAGGAATACCAACTTTTTGGTAAAACGCGAAATGTAGCAATAAAACAATAAGTCACATATTGGAGTAAGATCTCTCTTTAATTCGTAGTTGCTTGGGAAAAGCTATTCAGATATCTTGCAGTTCAGCATATTTGTGCAATGAAGCATGCATATTATTTCAGGCGCATTCATTTTTTTCTGGTGAAGCTGTCACAGACCTGTGACCATCCACGCTGTGTTTGTGCGGTTCATATCTGCATCATTGCAACGTTTGTGGCGCACTTCTAAACGTAAGGACATGGCACCCAGTGAAAGCAGCATCGGCATGTTCGCATCTGATGGTCTGCGGAGATGTCATTTTGATTACTGCATAAAAGTTAGCTGATGAGCAAGTAAAGTAGTTTGAAACTTTATAATTAAAGGAAAGTTCTTTTATTTTGAGTTTTTTTATGTGTAATTTTTTAAAGGTTGTTCGCAAGGCCACTTGAGATTCTAAAGGCCATTTGTGAACCTGAATTGAGTCCATCGCCATTGAGTCCAACGGTAATTGAAAGCCATCGCATAGCGCTGTCCAGTGCCCATTGATTTCGATGACAGTCAACTCAACGTACATTGCAGCCTGCCTTGTGACACGGGTACTGTCTTTGTGTGGACAATTTTTGCAGGCTACGATGGTGACAGCAGCGAGTCGGACAGTGACCGTGACTGGATGAATGCGCTGGAGACTCAGCGCTCTCACCTGCCCCCCTTCTGGCTCATTCTCTGCCCATTCCTTGACCACGTCGACATCTTCTTCCACGTTAGGTAGGTTCTTGGTCCGACGGAGCGTGTTCCGTGCAAAACACTTTTTGATTTCACATTTCGCCCGCTAGTCTCGATTTTTTTTTTTACATGACTCGTTCATGCTTTCTTTAGGTAATTTCATCTAATCTCGTTTTATGTTCTCTGCCAGCTTATCTCCTTGAAGAGTCCCAGAAGCACAGTAAGTAATTGCAATTAGCAGATGGAGTGCGGTGCACTCTATGTCTCAGCCAAGTCGCACTGTCTTGCGCAGCACCCACAAGTGGAATGCAAAGTTAACTTTCTTTTCTTTTTGTTTACAGTGGAAAATACGCAGTGCTTTCCTATCAGTGAGATGTCAAAACATGCAGCGAATGCCTGTAGTTGTCCATTTGGCTTGATGCCGTCAGCGCAAAATCGGTGCAGTGTTGAACAGATTGTTAAAAAAATGCACCCAACTGTAAAGTGATACTTTATGCTATTCAGATGAACAAAATCAGTTCAGATCAACAAAGTCTTCTGGAATGGGCAGCACGAATTTTACGGATTCTTTTAAAAACAGCGCTTTTCCTTCACAAAGAGATTTTTGATGGCTCAGGCTTGCTCGAACTCGCCGGCTCTCCTTTTTCATTGACGAATCTTTTGTAAGAAGCCAGCACTGGCTTTAATGGGGCCTGGAAAACTGCGTCTGGTGTATCGCGTTACATTGCGGCTTTTATGTCAAAAGTCGCAATGTAATGCGATGTTGTGTATGCTAGTGCCAAAGATGCTGCTGCAGTCTGGATAATAAGAACAGAAAGTTGGGCTAGTTGGTGTGGATTCATACTTAGCAGTGCAAAAAATGAGGGCAAAAGTGAACGAGGAGACGCAACACAAGTGCGCTTGTGTTGTGTCTCCTCGTTCACTTTTGCTCTCGTTTAGTCTGGATGTCTGGTAGCTTTCACATCAAAGCGCTGCCCTGAAATTGTACAATCAGCCATAAGGGTTGTCACCAAAGTAAACACAGATTTTTAAGACATTGTAGTTGCCGCGGTGACTCAGTGGTTATGGTGCTCGGCTGCTGACCCGAAAGACGCGGGTTCGATTCCAGCCGTGGCGGTTGAATTTCTTTGGAGGAGAAATTCTAGAGGCCCATGTACTGTGCGATGTCAGTGGATGTTAAAGAACCCCAGGTGGTCGAAATCTCCGGAGCCCTTCACTACGGCGTCCCTCATAGCCTGAGTCGCTTTGGGACGTTAAACCCCATAAACCAAACCAAACCAAAAAAAAAATTACAAAAAAATGAGTGCATTTCATTTCACTGTCTGCAGTATTAGAGCTCTCAAAGAGTGATGATGATGTCTACAAAATGATAGGCTCCGCAGTGGCTGCCTGGCTGTCTGCTATCCCAGTGTTGCCATGCTATAGTGTTGCCAGGCTGCGGTGTTGCCAGATTGTGAACTAAAACCCACTGTGGCCAGACTGTTTATGCCCCTCTCCCTTTTACATTCTCCTCTGCCTGGAAGTGGAAAGTGATGATGTGTACTAGGCTCGGAGACTGGCGACTAAAAATGCACGGGGCATTATAGCAGTTTTGTTGTGAAAGTGGCCTGCGGTGGCAATGTGACTGTGTCCACTGCAGTGCAAAGGCCTCTCCCATATCTCTCCAATTAGCTCCTTTTTTTTTCTAGCTCATAAAAGCTTTGCTGTCTCTGAAACTGGCACCTTTGACTCTAGTAATTAATCAATTACATACGGTCATTGAGTCATGTGAGACTTGGTAGCTAGTATTGACTTTGCGCTCCTTTTCAGGGAGCAACCGGAGGAGAACTCGGAACTCCGGCAGGGATTGGTGGTGTTTGAGAGCATTGTGGGCCTGATTCAGGACACCTGCAAAATTGTCAACCAGGTGAGTTCCAGCACCCGGGAGAATGCGCATATTTTGTCCATTGGCGTGGACTCGTGTTGTCTACTCTTCAAAGCTAAAGTATACCTTTTATGGTGAGACATGAAGAGCACGTCAGCAACATCTTTTTTAGTAATTCCTGTAATTCCTAGTTTCTTGCAACGTTGCGTAGTGGTGGCATGAAGGAAACCGCAACACAGGATTAGGGCCTTGTGGTAGGACTAGAGGGACGTGCATCACGAGAGTCCGAGTGTTCTGCGTACTTCAGCGTGAAACCAGAGGGATGGACAAACAGTTATTCATCTAGTACTCCAGCAGCACAGTCATACAAAGGAACTGAGTGGCCATCCATCGTCAATATTGGGCCAATTACCCATGCTGCTTAAGTAGGTGGGATAATAAAGTGGAAGGAAGGATGTAGGAAGTTCTTTGGTGTTCCGGCTTTCGAGTGGGCTAGCATTTTTCTTGTCATGGCCTCCTTCTAAGAGGTAATGCTTAAGCCTAGCTGAAGATTTGTGCAATCTTGGCTAGTGATTTCGCCTTATTTCTGGGTGTCCATTTGGACAGCAATCTAAAGTTTCATAAACACATAACCAATATAAAGAAAAGAATATCATACGATTTGAGAATCCTTATTAAAGCCCGCTCATACTTTTCTAACAGTACATTAATATTCTTATATTATGCATTTATACGCCCACACATCAGTTACTGTATATAGTATGTTGGGGAACCACGTATGCTACTCATCTAAGATAATTGCAGATAATTCAAAATCAAGCCGTTCGTATACTTCCCCACAGTCCTTATCACACTGATGCAGCCTTTATTCTTCAGGAACATAATGTCCTCTCCGTATCACAGCTTATTAGATATTCTCTTGGCACTCTCTTGTACAAACTTGTCAGCAGTCTAATCTCTCTTCCTCTCATACCACAGTGTTGTCTTCTAAACGCCAACATAACTCGGTTCGCACTCAGTAACAATATTGTCCTACCTAAAGTACGCACCAGTTACAGGAAACAGGCAATTCATTTCTCACCAGTTGCTTTCTGGAACACTCTACCGATAGAACTAAAAAATGCTCATTCAATTTTCAGCTTTAAAGCACACTTTAAACGATCAGTTCTTAGCAAAGAGCCCGAATTGTGATTAATTTCTTTCCATTTCTTCCTACATGCATTTTTCACTGCCTCCTGATCTTCATTATAATTCAGTATGATATTAGCTTGTAAATGTTTCGGTGGTCCTTTTTAATAGCTTTTATTTCTCTCCCTTGTGTCTGCTTTAATTGTATCCCATACGTGTATATTCAGTTTTGTATATTCATCTGATCTGTCATATGCTGTTAAATGTTTTACTAGATGTATTTAATTAGGAGGCCCCATTACAGTCTCTGATCGGGACCTCCTTCTGCATGATATGCTGCACTATCAAAATGTATCAGAAAATAAAGACTGATTCTGATTCTGATTTGTGCAGATCCTGCTACTTCAGCACCTGAACAACACACGCATGTGCAATCGACTGCTGGTGCCTGAGGCATCTGAAGACATCTGGAACAGAGACTCTGAGATGGAGCCTGCCAACACGACGGCATCAGCGTATGGTGCGTACTGCCTGTTGTAGCTTCAAGGTGCACCTGAATGATCCATTGTGAAGGGCAAGCTGTCAGGTACCTAGTGGCCCTACTCATTAACGCAGTTAAATTAAAAATGCTTCTTTTTACTTAGTTGATGAATTACAGTCGACGACTGAAAATTCGGACCCCTGGTTCTTCAGAAATGCTTGATTTTTTGAAGTTTACGTGGCACCACAACATATAAAGCCAATGTATAAGAACGCCTGAAATTTTTGGCGCATCGCAACTGACTGCTTGATTTTTCAGACCCCATTCACACTCGCCACCAATACCCAAGTCACCATGTAATGTGTACAGTGGAGCGTTGTTCATTCGTAGTGCAAGGGAGATCGAAAACTGGATCAAACGAAACGAAATTCAAGCTAGAAGGGAGCCTCTTGTATGGCGGGGTTGATAGTCTCCGTGAGTCAGCAAAGTGTGCTCGTGTAGTTTCGAATTCGTGTCGTTCTTGGACGTCGTCCGCCGGCTTTGGCCGTTTGTGTGTTCTGATCATTTCGCCGTCTTCTCCTCATTCCGGGCTCTTCGCATCGCGGGCGTAGTGCAGTTCCCACAGCGGCAGGTTCGCTCTCGTGTCTGGACTTTGTCCCAACCCGTGCGTTCACCAGCGACATGCCAAAGGCAGTACAGCCGACGTACGCCAAGCGTGTGAAAGCGGTTGCTCTCCGTCGTCTGTGTGCATGACGCACCGAGTGATTTAGTCATGAGAAGCTTCACAATGTGAACATAACTAATGACCCCTTCCTCTGGCATATTGGCAATAAGTTAAAGTGATTTCTTCAGTTAAATTTGATTTTTGGGATGTTTTGCAGTCCCTAAAGAATCTGAAAAATCAGTAGTTTACTGTAGTTGCCACACAAGCTTCAAAGGTGGGTGGCATTTGGCAGCGGGCTTTGGCTAATAGTAGAAAGTTTTGTAACAGCTTGTGCCGTTTTCATGAAAATAAATACCTTGTCTATTGCCATGGTAAGACAACAGCAGTTCCACATTGGAATCCACTCGTGTGATCTGTTGATGAGGGTGTAAAACTTAGCCTGCCGAAAAAAAAAATGGGAAGTTGGAAATGGCATGCGTTTTGCTTTCCTAGCGTTGACGTGATGCCTTGGTCATTAAGATGCCCAATTATGGGCTTTTGTTAGACGTAGAACTTGGTGGCCCCGTGATATCTTTTTTCTTATCAGCCGCCGCGGTGGCTCAGTGGTTATGGTGCTCGGCTGCTGACCGAAAGACGCGGGTTCAATCCCAGCCGCGGCAGTTGAATTTCTTTGGGGGAGAAATTCTAGAGACTCGTGTACTGTGCGATGTCAGTGCACGCTAAAGAACCCCAGGTGGTCGAAATTTCCGGAGCCCTCCACTACGGCGTCCCTCATAGCCTAAGTCGCTTTGGTACGTTAAACCCCATAAACCAACCAACCAACCTTTTTTCTTAACAGGTGGGCTAATCTTTCGCGAATTCTGCGGAGTTATGCCATGCTGATTGCTTTTTAAGGTGTCCCTGCTGACCTGTGTGATAGAGCACTCACATTTTTGCATTTTGGGATGGCAGCTTGCTCAGTTCTCATGAACTTTTTTTTTTGAAGCAAGCACATAAATTTTCTACGGCAATTAAAGCAGCACTGAAGAGAACTCCATCCATTGATTGTTCTCAGTAAAAATTGATTTTCTGACTATTTTTGGCTATGTTCCTGTTACGTTTAAGCCGCAGAAGGAGCGTTCACGGTTGAGAAAATTGAATTTTAAGTATCTTCTCGCTAGTCTGTTAAAACTTCTAACATCCTTACGGAAAAAGATAGGTTGCCATCGTTTTGATGTGAAAGGTGGTTTTGCATAGCGTCGGGGATCCGCAACAAAAAATTCGCGAACAAAAATCTTTCCATCTCCACGGCCTGTCGGTAGAAGAAAAAAAGATTGTGAGTTGTGGGGTTTAACGCTCTGAAGTGACACATGAGCTAAGAGGGACACCATAGTGGAGAGCTGTAGATTAATCTCAACTACGGGGGGATCTTTAATGTACTATCTTTAACCTATCAGTAGAAGATGATGCTGAAGAAAGTTCACTTAATAAAACATGTTGCTGGTCTAGTTGGTGATGCGTTTTCTTTTTTAAAATTTAAACAGCGCTACATTTATAGACAAATATACAGATAGACGCACCGTCCTGTCACGTCTATCTGTGTATTCATCTATAAATGTAGTGCTGTTTAAATTTCAAGAAAAGAAAATGCGAAAGAGTATTGGTCCAGCTCAACTGCTGGAAGTCTTGCTGTTTTTATTTCTTTCAACTAGACATTGGTGACCTCAGACACAAATTGAGTGCCTTAGCAGGGCTGGCTTCAGTTGATAAAATATTTGCTTTTTTAAACCTGTGGGTTGAGGCCTGTTAGCATTCAGCATGTAGACCCCTGTACTTGACAAAGCCTCCGCCCTTGCTTGACCTTGCTTCACTCTCTCTCCCCCTCTCCCAAAAGACAACGATGGCTCTGGGGACGGCCACAGTGACTACCTGGAGGCGACGCTCAAGTTCAAGCCGGGCGCCTTCGATTGCAGCATAGTCTGGTCCACACACTTCACCCTCCATCCACGGCTCAACACGGGGCCTGGCCGCGGTGGGGTCTCTCGTGGTACGCCTCCCTTTGCCTCCGCTCATCTGTTGTATGTTCAGCGCATGTGTCTGTCTCGTCTTCTTCCGTCCCATCCGTCAGCGCTGTTTTTGCTGTACCATTCAGCTCCCTTTCCTTGTTGGCTTCTGTTTTTCTGTGCATTTTGTTTTTAACTTTTTTTTCTTCTCACTTATCACTTTTTGTGGGTAGCAATTTGCCACCGCGGTGGCTCAGTGGTTATGGTGCTCGGCTGCTGACCCGAAAGACACGGGTTCGATCTCGGCCGCGGCGGTGGAATTTCTTTGGAGGAGAAATTCCAGAGGCCCGCGTACTGTGCGATGTCAGTGCACGTTAAAGAACCCCAGGTGGTCGAAATTTCCGGAGCCCTCCACTGCGGCGTCTCTCGTAGCCTTAGTAGCTTTGGGACGTTAAACCCCATAAACTAAACCAAACCAAACCAAATTTCAATCGCAGAGTTCATGTCTGGGGAGAGGAGAGCAGGGGAAGAGGATGGAAAAGAAAGGGAGAGAGTAGTGAAGCATGCCACCAGGCTTGGAGAAATGCATGCAGGGAAGTGGTGTTAACATGACAACGTGGCGTAGGTGCATGTGGTGAATTTTTTTTTGGCCTGCTTACACTGATTTCGGTGGCGTCAAGAGACGGAGAGAGAGCAAAGTGAGTCGGGGAGCAAACTCAGGTTAATGACATTGTAGCGGAAATCTGGTAGACGAAATGGGCTTAGGCAGGGCATGCATTGTGAAGGCCACCATCACTGATCATTAATTGTTCAAGAATGTTATAGCTAACATTGTTTAACTAGGATGCATCTTATACTCTGTTATCGTTTTTTTTTTTTCTCTCTTTCCTGAATGCCTTAGCTAATAATGTATGTGTAGGAGTGATGTTTGTACCTTGTCTGTTTCATTAACTCCTGTTTGTTGATTTCATTTTTTTTTGTAACCACTCCCCTCTGTAATGCCGTAATGGGCCTGAAGGTATAATAAATAAATAAATGGTCATTAAGGGCAGCGGAATGACATCCATGTGAAGGAAAGCATGGCAGGCAGGATGTAAAAAAAAAAATTCGGGTGGGCGGATGAGATTGGGGAAGTTTATGGGGTTATGGGTGAGGCCTTTGTCCTGAGTAAACTTAGTTCGGCTGATGGTGAATGTGACATTTCATATAACTGTATCGAGATCAAGAGGAGCTGCTCTCTTATATGAAATACCATGTTCCCAGTATTTTTTCTTTATAAATGTGTTGATACGTTAGTGACTGTCGCACTTGTTTCCCTATTCTGCCAGGCCTTCAAGCCCTGAGAGCAGTGCTGACTGGTTTCTCGGTGAACAATCGTCGGAACATGTTTGTCTACCAGGAGAACTCCGGTTCCGTCTTCTACCTGCGGTGAGAAGGGCTGCTTCTTAGTCCCGCTTTACATGTGTTGAAGTATGGCAACACTGATCACCAGGCTTCACGTTTGTGTAGTTGCCTGCCAAAATAAAAAAAATGACGGATGATTTAACGGGGTAGGCCAAACGAAAATTAGGTGCGCCCGCACTTCAGTTTTCACTTTGGTTTTGGTTTTGGTCCAAGGCTTAGTTTAAGAGGATAATGCGACTGCAGTGTGTTCTGGGTCCATCGTGCACGGATGGACGCTGATGTAGCCAACGTCATCCAAAGCACAGCTCAAGAGACTGGCAGTTAAGCACACGGGATGTTTGACTGCGATAGTTATGTAGCGGTTTAATGCAGTGGCCAGCAAAGCTGATCTGTTCATACTGCCATGGGTTTGAAATGCACTCACAGCTGTAGAGTGTTTTGCCATAAAGTGTTTTGCATAGTTATAAGCCTGCTGGCAGGTTGCACCTTGCCCATCATGGCAGGTTCGGACAGACAAGTTTGGGAGTTTTACTGCTGGTGAACTAAAACTCTTCTGAGGAAAGATCTTGTATGAAGATGGAAACCATTATGACGCAGCGCTGTTGTGCCTGCCTTTATTCTTTTCTTGGGCGCATGTAAGCATTCATGCTTTCTTCATCCATTTGGTTTACTTATCAATAGGTGCAGACAATTTTCTATATGCTGAGTCAGTAAAATGTCGGTTTACTGCCACCACGTTGCTTGTGTTGCTTGTGCATAACTTAAGAAGTGCGCCTGTCGTAGCTTGTGTAAGAGCTTGTGTATATGCTTGTGTAAGAGCTGCACCCACAGCTTGGCAGCCAGTAAATTTGAAATCTTCATGTGTGTATAAATTTGCTGACATGATAGACTAGGCTGGGAGCTTGTAGATGATAACTGCCTGCGACACCGGGCTTTACTCCTGGAACCGAGAACATGGGGTGCCTTAGCACTGCTAACTCGCCTTATGCGCTCGGAGTTCGCACCAGAAAGGAAGAAAACGTTATGCTGTGCAAAAAACTAGAATGGGGAGTACCCACGCTAGCGGTGCGTTTCTTTGTAGCAATGCACCATGTGCCGGGCTCGGGTGATACGCACCGTTCACCCTAACGTGCTTGGTTTTGGAGCCACAGCAAAAGTGCTTTGAACCTAGTCGTAGACACAGTAACTGCACATTAAAATAAATGCATGAGTGTCTGCAAGGCCTTTGGCAGTGAAGCTGATATTAAAGTAGGCCAGACGACCTCCACCTGACACTGATGGCCGCAGATGGCATGCATGGTCTGCCGCTCTGCCAAGGCATCTTTACTGTCAAGACGAGTGCCAGATCCTAGGAGGATTTTGATCTTAACTTAAAATGATGTGACGTTTGCCAGTAAACTGATCTAGCAACGCGTTTTACTTTATGCGGTTAATTCACGCCGGTCATTGGGCACGCATCCTGTCATCCATACTTTCAGGGCGTGGTGTACTTGAAGGATTCGCCAGGATTGCACTAGTTCATTATAAAAATGCATGTCACAGTATATAAAGGGACATAGACCTGGGGCTCTGCTGCAGTCAGAAAAATTGTGCAGAAAGATGCCGGTCTCAAGGTTACGAGGTCATAAAAAAAAATGCGGGCCTTACATGGGTACATACGGTATTCTGTATGAGCTTTTTCTTCATGCAATCTATCATTTTTGCATAGGCTTTCACTGCGGAATACAAGGTGGTGCTATTTTTGGTTTCCTATCCTCAGTTTAGCATACTTGCTCTCTTACTGTGAACTTGAGTAATGTTTCATTGCATTATGTTGCAGGCTTCATGAAGTTCCTTGTCATGGGCGGCATGGCCGTGCTGAAGACGATGTCTCATTTTCAGGTTTGTTCTTCTCTTAAACGTGTACTTTTGAGCAGTCTCATCTTTTAAATGACTGCCAGCGCAAGGGCATACACTGCGGTGTTTACACGAATATAACACGAGAGTCATTGCTCACTTCATCAGTCGCAGAATGCATCTCGCGTTATAAGTGGTGCTAAGATCTGAATAGAAATTTTTTTTTCTTGCCGCTGCTCAAGATAGCTGCGATGGTCTTCACCACCATACTTGCGAGCTGGCAGGAGAAGCCAACTTTTCTATGCCCTCAGGGTCACACTGCGTGTTAGGGGGAGCGCACGGGAAAAGGAGAGGATTTTTATGAACTTAAAAAGAGTGGCATGGGCCATTAAAAAACAGTAGATACTAGAATAATTGAGTAGTGTCGGGGAAGGAAAAACAGGTGAACAAACGCAGGACTGGGTCGCACAAAACACGAAGCAGCAGTGTCATGGCGATGACGGTAGCCGCTGCTGCCTGGGAGACTTTGTGTGTTAATGCGTCAAGGCATGTGTTACAGTCAATGATGTTGCTCGCACTTCTGAAGTACTGCCTCTCAAATAATACCAACCTATCCATTTCTTCGGTATCTTTATGTGTCGTCTACGTTCTTTTCCTGAGCCCTCGCTGCCTCGGGTGTGGTTGGCTATAGAAAACTGTGTTTGCACTGTAATCTTAATATTTTTCTTTTTTTGTTTTCCATTTTTGTAAGGTCTGAAACTTCCCCCTCGCCTTAAATTATCGGTTACGTTATATAGGTGTGAATGTGGCAGATGTGCTAGTAATGGTGGAAATTATTTGCCGTTTAGCTCACAGCATCTGAGGGCAGCTTTTGTGGAACTTTTTGTTTTGTTTGTTTTTCATTTTCCATGGCCCCACAGGCTCGAGGAGCTCCTCACTGGTCAGCTTGGTACAGAAGAAAGCAGCTGCCGAGCAGGAGGAAGAATTTGTAAGACCGAGCTTTACCATGTTGCCATTGGCGCCAGCTTACCTATTTGCCGTGGGCCCCGCCGCGGTGGCTCAGTGGTTACGGCGCTCGGCTGCTGGCCCGAAAGACGCGAGATCGAGCCCGGCCACGGCGGCCCAATTTCGATGGAGGCGAAATTCCAGAGGCCCATGTACTGTGCGTTGTCAGTGCACGGTAAAGAACCCCAGGTGGTCGAAATTTCCGGAGCCCTCCACTACGGCGTCCCTCATAGCCTGAGTTGCTTTGGGACGTTAAACCCCAATAAACCAAACCAAACCAAACTATTTGCCATGGCTAGTTGGTCGGCTGGTTTGCATGCATATCAATCACAGCTGAAACAGTTGCAATAATTTTCTATTGTGCAATGGACCATTGACTGTGAGCAGCACAAGTTGTGTAGTCGAGAAATGTTTAATTTTAACGGGGGAAGCTGGTCTTAGAAAAAAAATTTTTGTTAATGAAGTCACAACAGTGGAATCTTCAAAAAACATTTATTTTTGCATGCTGTTTCCAAATATGCAATTTAATTTTATGCAAGACAAGTCCTTGAGGACTTGTATAATATGTCATGTAGCTTTTTGCCGAGAGCCTTCTGTAAATTTTGCTGCACGAAACTTGCTAGGACGCATGCCATTAGCTTGTTTTGACATCAAACTATGCAATAAGAGCAAAATTATTACCCTGCCTGTCATGGAAGTTGAGTTACAGGGTTTTGAATTCGCCATTTCACAAATGGGAAGAAACTGATGATTTCAAAATACTATAACTCGCCTTCTATAGCAGGCAGGATGATAACTTTGCCCTTATTGCATATCTTGATGTCAAGAAAAACCAATGGCATGCAATCTAGCAAGTTCCCTGCAGTGGAATTTCTTTCAAACTCTCGGCAAAAGTTACCTAACATATTGCATAAGTACGCAAGGACTTGTTGTACATAAAATTATATTACATATTTAGAATCAGCATGCAAAAATGCGTGTTCCCTGAAGATTTCAGGGTTGTGATTTCATTAATAAAAATTTATTTCTAAGACCCTCTTCCCCCCTTAAACAACAGGGGCCAGAGCAACAAAAAAAAAAAAGAAAAAAAAATTTGTGAGGTCTTTCTGCTAAAAGCACGGCGATACTTCAATAGCAAGCACAGCAGTGCAGCTAACAATAGTCATCCCTTAATACTGGCATGGCATTGTGTACTTGACATTTTGACTTAGCTGTTCTGTTTACATAAACCACTGTTGTGCAAGGCTAAAATTTAGTGTTAGTGTGTTAAGGACAACGCAGCCAGCTATGGAAAGAAAAATGATAGGCGTAACATTAAGAGATTGGAAGCGGGCGGAGTGGGTGAGGGATCAAACGTGGGTTAATGACATCCTAGTCGAAATTGGGAGGAAGAAGCGGGCTTGGGCAGGGTATGCAATGCGAAGGCAAGATAACCGCTGGTCCTTAAGGGTAACGGAGTGGATTCCAAGAGAATGCAAGCATAGCAAGGGGTGGGAGGAAGTTAGGTGGGCGGATGAGAATAAGAAGTCTGCGGGGATATGGTGGCCGTAAATGGCAAAGGACAGGGTTATTTGGAGAGACATGGGAGAGGCCTTTGCCCTGCAGTGGACGTAGTCAGGCTGACGATGATGATGATGATGGTGACAGAAGGCATTATTTTCACCGCTGAAAATCTAAGACATAGTTGCGGATCAGGGCGAGACAGGTTGCTTCAGAAGCTTTCTCTCTGAGATTTTATAGCACCACAACTGTGTCATCAGTTCACGTTGAAAAAAGAGTGGTAGCTAGTGGCATCACTGTGTGGACGACCCACCTTATTACAGTTATTTTCAGTGAGAATTGTTGCACACCTGTTACACTCCATGGTGCACCTGTTGCAGGACTTCCGACCACGTCTGAGCTCGGGCCACTCTGACCGGGACCAGTCTCATGACACGGTCAGCATGACTTCGCATGCCTCGGGCGGGCACCGCAAGTCACAGCAGTGTGTTGTCATGAACGTTCACGGCATCGTCCAACCAGGTGAGCTGGCAACACTGTACCAGCATAGCCAGGGAGTGTTTCCATGCAGGGCAGGATGAGAGGGATTCATCTTGTGGTTATTGTGCATGCATTTTTGCTCACCTTTTATAGAGGCATTCCCTTAAAGGTGCACTGAAGAGGAATCTGAAGTCGTCTTTTTGCCATGGGAACTGAATCTACACGTTCCGAGCATTCTTAGAAACTTCGATTTGTTGCCCTGTGTGGCCGATTTCCCTAATTAAATCAAATTAACATCAGGCTCCCGCCTTTTTTTTTTTAATTCTCCCCGTACGGTGGTTATGGACTGAAGGTTACTGAAGGTTACTGTGGTTATTGGAATACTGCGGGAAGCATTGCAGGAAGCATACAGTTAAAACCAGCAGCCACGTAATGATGCAATTGCAACGAAGACCAGCAGTCAGAGGCTAGTGGCACTGAAAGGCAATGAAATGGCACAACCTCCAAGCCTTCCTTTCATGTGCAGCCCTGTTGATTAAGTGACAGACCGAACAGCTGAACTGCCATTGGCCATGTATTTTTGGATTATGGTGTAACGTATGCTCTGAAGACTGAAAGTTTGCTCTCGCGTTACCTATTGCTAGTCCGGGAAAGCGACTTCCAGCTCTTGTGAGACCAGCTATATGGCGCACTTTTCAAATTTTTTTAAGTGGAACCAATTTGTATTCTAATGGAGCTCTGTGAATCGTGCGTATGAGCACCAGCACAAAGTGTTAATACCCATGGCTGGGCCTAACTTACTTGAACCTCATAAGTAGGTTGGCTTCACATGCAGGTCAACTCCTGCAATTTTTGAATGGCCGTTTTTGCAAAAGATTGACATAGCTTCACTGACTGCAACAAAGCTTCAGGGCCTTTTTCTTTTTCTTTTTTTTTTCACATAATGGCCCTGTATGTTGGAATAATAGATGGTTTTGAAAATGCCCATTGGGCCATTCAACCTCTTTGGTGTGCCAAAAATGTTGGAAATGTTTGCTCCAAAACTGTTCGAAGAAATTTATGCTTCACCTCAGGCCAAGGAACCACTATACTCACAAACCTAATAATGACCGCCGCCACAGTGGCTCAGTGGTTACGGTGCTTGGCTGCCGACTCGAATGACGTGGGTTCGATCCCAGCCGCGGCAGCTGAACTTCGATGGAGGTGAAATTATAGAGGCTCGTGTACTGCGTGATGTCAGTGCACATTAAAAAACCCCAGGTGGTCGAAATTATCTGGAGCCTTCCAGTATGGCTTGCCAAAAATATTCGAAGAAATTTATGTTTCACCCCAGACCAAAAAACCACTATTCTCACAAACCTAATAAGGACCGCTGCTGCGGTGGCTCAGTGATTACGGTGCTTGGCTGCCGACTCGAATGACGTGGGTTCGATCCCAGCCGCGGCAGCTGAACTTCGATGGAGGTGAAATTCTAGAGGCTCGTGTACTGTGTGATGTCAGTGCTTAGTCGCTTTGGGACGTTAAATCCTAAAAACCTATAAACCTAGATGCTGAGGGGTCTGATGCATCGCTTTGAACAAACTAGCTGCTCTAATTAAACAAATTTAAATTAACGAGACTCCACTGTACTTGCTTTGACTTGCTTGACACAAAAGCAGCTCTTTTTCATCAATACCACCTCCTCCACTTATGTCGGCTGCTTGGGAATTACCAGCCATTTATAGATGTATGCTAGAAATGACAAATCAGCGTATTTTTTCGTTTGTTTTTTTAGAACAAAGTGTATGCGTTTTTCACCTCTTGGCGCAGGCTTTGCCATCAAAGAGGAGCTGGTCTCAGTCATGCAGAATCGCCTTGACGATGCAGTCCTAGAAGTCCTCACGACCACCTTGGCACGCAATCCCGCGTGCAACCTTACTATTGACGACGTCCAGGTATGTAGGCAGGAGGCGCAGGGCTTTTGTTTTAGCTAACGCAGACCTTCCATGTACGCCAATGTGCAACCCCTTATTTATTTATTTATTTTATTTATTTACATATACTGCAGCCCCGATGGGGCTACTGCAGGAGTGGGAGGAAGAAGAAAGAAAACAGAGGGACAACATATTCAGAAGTCAACAGCATTAAAGTACAGAGCAATAATTCATCAGGCTAAGTATAGATTTGTAACGATATTGAAAAATAAGTTTGATTCCTGGGGGCATACATCACCGGGTAAAGAATTCCATCGTTCGATAACACATGGAGAAAAATTAAATTTGAACACTGTGCGCGTATGAATAGGTGATACATTCAATGGGCGGTAGCTCCTTGTAAATGAAGGTTTTGAAAATTGCCAATACTCGGGCAATGAAGCAAAGCGGTACGAATGAATAGTACCGTGAAATTAATTTAAGCACTCATTGTCGCGGCGAGTACAAAGGAGGGAAAGGCCTGTGGTAGGAAGAGCGGATGATGCTCAAAACTTTGTCATACCATTGGCAGATAAACTGTACTGTTTTCCTTTGGACGGATTCCAGCTTACTGTAATCGGTCTATTTATGAGGATTCCAGATTATCGACCCATACTCCAAAAGTGGACGAATTATAATTTTGTAAGTTACCAATTTAGTGTCTTGGGGGGGCAACACAAAGTGTATGCTTCAGGTATTTGAGCCCTCGCATTGCATTATTACTGATTATGTTAAATGTGTTTTGACCAAGACAAGTTAGAAGAAAAAAAAAAAAGAAGACCTATGAAGACCTAAAGACCTAAATGAAGAGAACATTTAATACTCGGAGTGCTATAGGAACTCATCATTTCGCTGTATATCCGAATGTGTAAGGAAACAGCTACAAAAAGACCTTTTTGAGCTCTTTCAAGATGACAATAACGACCATGGTGATTCCGCACTGTGTTGCTTTACCCTCATTTTTTTTTCCTGTGCAGTTCATCCAGAAGCCCCAGAGGGAGCCCACGACGCAGTTGTACTGCACAGTGCAGGCACAGCTGCTGCCCTACCTGCAGGCCCTGCTGGAGTACCTGCGTCAGGACCTGCACACTTTCCTGCCCACACCCAAGTACACGGATCCCAAGCCAGAGAACCACTTCAAGGTGAGGCCGGGGAAGAGGCACTACTTCTGAAGAAGGCGGACACTTCTTTTTTTGACTGCGGAACTCCGCCGCTGGTTTCACTTATTTCGTATCCACGAGGAAACTAATGCAGTTCGCCTGCAAAACCAGAGAGAGCAGTGTTGTTTTCAGGGACGGGGTAATTCTAGGTTCATTAGTCAATGTAGCACCAAGCATGTAGCTAGCAGCTCTCTCCTGAAGGTTTCGTAAAGGTAGTTGTTCACTCCATACATTTTGTGAAGGTGAGTCTCTAAAAATGTTTGCCTGGACAACGCAGCAAGCTATGGAGTGAAAAATGATAGGTGTAACGTTAAGCGATCGGAAGAGGGCAGAGTCGGTGAGGGAACAAACGCGGGTTAATGACATCCTAGTCGAGATCAAGAGGAAGAAGTGGTCTTGGGCAGGGCATGTAATGCGAAGGCAAGATAACCGCTGGTCCTTAAGGGTAACGGAGTGGATTCCAAGAGAAGGCAAGCGTAGCAGGGGGCGGCAGAAAGTTAGGTGGGCGGATGAGACCAAGAAGTTCGCAGGGATACGGTGGCCGCAACTGGCAAAGGACAGGGTTAATTGGAGTGACATGGGAGAGGCCTTTGCCCTGCAGTGGGCGCAGTCAGGCTGATGATGATGATGGTGATGGATCAACGAGTACTCATTAGTTAAGCATGAGTAGGAAGAATACTGTTTTCTGCTGAGTTGGTAACTCTTCTCTGTCAGGTTTAGGTGCAGAACTAGAGATCAGGTTAATTCTTAGTGTGATCAGAATTTCTTCTCATAAAGCATGTGATGTGCTCTGACTTTTTGTTACCCCTGGAAGATTAAGGAGTTTGCAGGGGTGCGGTGGCCGCAGCTGGCAAAGGACAGGGTTAGCTGGAGAGACATGGGAGAGGCCTTTGCCCTGCAGTGGGCATTGTCATGCTGATGATGATGCTTGGACATGAGGCTATCTTGAATGCTTGCTCACCTAGCCTTGATGGCCCTCTTCTGGAGTAGGCATTTGTATGTCATATGAATATACAAAGGTGTGAAAGACAGGAAAGCTGCCTGTCTTGCGCACAAGAATTCACCGATGAATACTAAGTAGGGTACCAGCAAGAGGCAATGCGGATGCCCCAAGAGTTGGTACTGATGTTGATTGTGGTCATTTTAACCCTTTGATTGCTGAGTTCATGCAATGCTGAGTTTTGGGCACTTCTGTCTGTAGCCCTACGTGGAACACCCAGCGCACGCTCTGTGCCACAAGGATGAAGACGTGTTCCTCTTCAACCGTTTCAAGGCCATGGGCACTCCCAGCAACGGTATGTGGTGCTCCTCAACTCTCACCAGCTCCCTCTATCTGTTATCACAATGCAGTATGTCATCTTTCCCACAGTGATGGTTCTCAACATGGTTGTGCTAATCAGGCAGTTGTCTAAACACCATTCTGTTATGAGCTGGTAATGAGTGACATGCAGTGAGCTTCTGTTGTTGTAATACATTCTGCTTCACATTCTTTTTCATCCTTGCCTGGGCCCAGCATTTGTTGTGGTTGCTCTTGTTTGAACAGTGGCCTTTGTGCCACCAATATAAAATCGCCGTATGGCGCTTGCAGTATTCATGAATAAAATAAGCTAGGATATTGTCCATGGTGAAATGCACGGCGCTAAACAACAAAGATCTAGCTAAACAGCAAGCTTTAATAGAAAGGGGCTATTTTGCTGGCTAATGGTTACCGAGCCATGACGGTAGATTTCTGCTAACATGACTCACGAGCTGCTTTGGTCTGGCTGTTCTGGAAAGTGGTCTTGCTTAGGAATTAAAGCTGAAAGCATAGTAAGCATAGGAAAGTTAATGCACGAGCTGACACCTGAGCATCAACTTCTTAAAAGGATAATAAGGAAGAAATTTCTCTGAGTAGAAATTGATTCTTCAGCTCTTTCCAGGCATGTCCATGTTAATTTCTGGCAGCAGAAGCCACATTATAGCGAGAAAATTGAATTTAAAAATTTTCCTGGCAGTCTAACCAAACCCATCACATCCTTGACGACAAGAACGGGTTGCCACCGTTATGAAGTAAAAGGCGGCATTGCGTAGCCACCAGTATCCATTCCCAAAAACCAATGTAGAAGACACTGCACAGTTTACTTGTGAAATCAGCCGATAGTGGCGACACCTGTATTTGGTATTCTTGCTTTTTTCTAGCTTATCAAAGCTCCATTTTCGGTGAGAGTCATCTTTTTGTGATTAGAATGTGGTAACCTTTATCGATACAGGCCAACTTCTGTATGTCCTTGATGTCCCTCCTAAGTGTCCGCATTGTGTTACTCCTTTGACCAATCACAACAGTAAAGGAATCAAAATTTGCGAAGACACTTTACCAACTAAAGTGTTGAGAGGCGAAAGCCGAGGACACTATGCCGTGACGACTTCCGGTGGATGTGACGCCACACCGTTCACGGGGCTATACCAATACCCAGATTGTACATCTTTCGGGGACCTTAAGTGTTAATTAGGCTTAATTACACATTTTTGTTCATCTAATTTGACACAGATCTGACGTTTTTCCGGCCCTTCTGTGACAATTTTCACTATGCCGTGATGACTTCCGGTGGACGCGACGTCGCACCGTTCCCATGGCTATATCAACATCCGCGCCATTTTGGTGCAATTTTCCATTTTTGCCTGTAATTAAGTAACTAATTAACCTACAGGCATCAAACTTGGCTTCTAGGTTAATTTTTTCTTCCTCTGTCTGAAGCAGTCATTGTTCTTTTTTAGTTCTCGAGTTAAACGTGTGTGACACCCTCTGCTAACGGATGACAGTATGAGCCATTAAAGGCTTTCGCCTTAATACTGAGGACAGCAGCGCAGTAACGGACAGGCACAAAAGGAGGATGGATGCAAACACAGGCGCTGTTCTACTAACAGCGTCGTTTATTGCTGCTCTGAACTGGCTTATACAGGCATCAGTTCCATGACAAAACGAGGAGGAGAAAACAACAACTCGCTCACCCGTGGCGCAGTTATCTCGTTGGTGCAGTCCCTTCCCTCCAATCACTCCAGCCACTTCGTATTAAGCACAGAAATCAACATTTTAATGTTCAACTTGCTGGACAAGTCGGAGACATCAAAATTGTTGCGTCTATAGTTTCTTTTTATGACTACCTTCCTGTTTTAGGTAACAAGAAAAGCTTTAACAGCGAGCAGCTTTCTTGTTGCACAAGAGCAGTGTCATGGGCAGAGCCTCACGGCAGACTTACCATATAAACGCGTGTAAAGGCCGCACTTTTTTTTCCAGATTCGAGGGCCAATTTTCGAGTTGCGGCCCATACACGCGGTGTGCGTAAAAAAATTTTTTAAAGTAAAAACACACCAATCAGGAAATGAGTGGCATTTATTCGGCGTTAAGTTGTCACTCGCGGAGTATTTCGACTCTGAGATGGTGCTGTGCTGTTGTGCACGCTCATCCCAAAAGAAGCCGCGCAGCATGTCCGCTGTCAACGCAAAGCCGTTGTTCCGCACTTCCATCACATAGCAGAGCAGCATTTCTTCTAGTTTGGGAAACTCGCACGGCTTGCCTCGGAAAGCACAGTTTTTACAGCTTGTGTTTCTCAATGCATCCTTTTGGTTGCACCATCATCGGACGCACTCCTCAACAACGTCGAATTTCCTGCCTGCTGCACGCTTGCCGTGTTCGAGAGCTAACTCCCAGCCATGTAGCTATTAAGGTGCTTGCCCATCGTGCTAAAACTGCAATGCTCGGCGGCAGCACGCGAAAGCCACAACTACGGTGACTACGGCGAGCATGCTAATACGCCACAAAAATAACAAAAGGCTGGAGCTGGCGATACCGTTGCCGATGTGAATAGCAGGAAGTCGCGGCAGAGGAAAAAGTTGACAATGATGATAACTGCGACCTCAGGCACCATCTATGGATGGTGCTTGGAAGCCCCTGTGCGCGTGCGTGGCCTCTGTGATCAAGCCCACTGTTGCTCGCAGCTGGAGCTGATTGCGGAGGCCATGGCACGTGCATTTAGAAGGGTATTTCCACCTGGGCCGTGGAAAGTTCGGGTGCGGCCCTTACACGGATTTTTCTTTTTAAACATTTCCTTCGGGAGAACGAGGTGCGGCCCTTACACGCATTTGTACGGTATGTCCAACTGTAGAATAAGGATGAGCAGGGAAAGAAAGAGGGTGGCCATCTCGAAAGAGACGTGGCACATGTTTGTGCGGAGTGCACGAGGCTGGCGCTGACAAGCGCATCATGACGGCTGCTTCTGTGGTTGGCAAAAACATGTCGAGGGTGGTGCATGGGAGTGTGATCGCTGTTTTCGCCCTTGTGCCAGCATGCTAACCCATGGCCTCTTTGTGGTCCACCTCTTCCCGCTGTCTCTGTCACCCAGGGATTGCCTGCATCATCCTGTCCATGGTGGACGCTCAGGGGCGGCCGGTGCAGTTCCTCAGCTGCCCACTGCCCAAGGCGGGAGCATTCAGCTGCACTGAAGCGCCCACCGAGTACCAGGAAGTGTCATTCCTGTCCCGCGAGGAGGTCAACGAAGCCAGTGCTGATGGGACACCTGGTGAGAGAATCTTTCCGGGTCTGCTGGCTTCGCCCTTGTTGATGTTGCCTCCGCTGGTTTTGTTTGGTTTCGTTGATCACTTTGCATTGATCTTTGTTCAGCCTTGTACATGTCTCGACGAAGATGTTCAATGTCTTTAGATAATAGACACCTTTAGCATACCGTGTACCGTGTTACCGCCACTGTTATCGGAGTACCGGGAGCCCGTTCACCGGCGGTGAGCATGCACGCGCTGATTGGTCCCAATGCTGCAGGCGCGAGCACAGCTGCCGGGTATGTGGCGCAGCGCCATCAAGGCAATTTGCACATGCTCATTGGCTGCACGAGGCTCCCGGTACTCCTGTACCGGTAACAGTAACACGGTATTCTAAAGGTGTCTAATAAACCTCCCCCCTCCCCGCTTGTGCAGGTCCGATGGCGATGATCCGCTTCCAGGTGTGGTGCGTTGGCAAGGACTACCAGGAGCACCTGGTGCGGAGGCTGCAGAGCACTGTGCAGCACGCCTACTGGGACGTGCTCATGGAGTACCGCCTGCTCACCTGCCCCGTCTTCCGCGAGGCACAGCAGGAAGGGGAGCCCGCCTGCTTCAGCGAGCCACCCACGCCGGTCAAGGGTACTTGCTTGTTGCCGCCTTCCTCTTCCTGCCTTTCTTTCTTTTCTCCCACCTGGAGCAATCTGCTGTATTTGACACTCTACTGACTTAGAAGAGTTTTAGGGGTTCAACGTAGTTAACCCGAGTAGAAATGCGAAAGCACGGGTTCAGTCTTCAATTGGAGGGGACGCTTAAGCTCCCCGTTAAGGGTATGATGCAATAACTTTAGTGGGTTAATGCCCATACATGCAGAATTGGTCATTCTGTACTTAACATTCATACTGCATTAACACCTCTTTGTGGGCTAGTTGGTATGTACTTGAATTGGGAAAAAAACAGCGTGAAACCATGCAAGCGACAGGAAAGAATGAAGACGAGACACGGGCACCTCTGTCTTGTCTTCATTCTTTCTTGTGGTTTGCATAGTTTGGCGCTCATTTTTTACCAATTAACATCCATAGATGGCAGTCAGTCCTCATATACCACTACCAGCACAATGGTGCAGCGGTTAAGCGATGAGCCACTGCGCTGACTGTTTCTATCACAGTCAACAAAAGGGATTGTGCGACCCACGTTGCTCTTCCCGGGCAACCTCTTGTGACCAGTCATTAATTTAACTGCTGCCTGCCACCTGCCCCTCATTGGCAGGTGGCAGGCACAACGCTCCTCTGAACTTACCAAGCCTATCCGAGCTAACTCAGGTAAGCTCGGGGCAGGGGTAGTTCAGATCACAAGACAAGACAAGATGACAGGGTTTTTGCAGCTCAGGGTTGGCACGTCTGGAGTGGGGCTTTTGTACTAAAAGATGACTCCAATATAAGTCGACGCATACACCCTGCCCACACACCCCATGTGATCCATTACAGTGCACACAGCTCAAAGTTGTTCCGTATGTATGGTCACTTACGGTTCAAATACCACAGCAGATGCTCTCAAAATTCGTATTACCGAGAAGCACAATCGTCAGCCAATTTTTTTTAACTGTTACAAATTTTTATTTGAAAAACTATGAGATGTGTCAGTGAGGTCTGTTGAGCTGGATTTTGCTACAAGGTACACATTATTGGATCAGTGAGATGATGTTCAATTGTCTTTAAAAGAACTAATGAATTTTTTAATTTTAGGGGGCAAGGTTATATTTCGAAATTGAGGGCCATTAACATCGAAGGTCATCCCTGTTTTTAAATTTTCTTAATGTGCAATGTCATTCGAAATATTGAACATCAAAAATATGCATGTGAAAGCTTGTTGAGTTGGCTTTCCATCATTACCGAATTATGGATTGACGTCGCAGTGTGTGGGGTATGATTGCCGAAATCAAGTCACCCTCTACATCAAACAAATATACTGTGACGGACTAGAAGACGGCGAAGCGGGCAGTGGCATGGGCAGGAGCGCTCGTGCTAGGCTCGCAGACATTAAATCATATCATCGCCATCGGTCATGCAGTCCTTTCTTCATCGCTTGCCGTCACGTAACAATACCAACTGCTCCTGTATATGATGCGTGAAAAGTGTGTCAGATGCCATTTTATAAATATGCAAGGCAGGAGAGCCAATTCATAGAGTTTTCAAATGCGTATTTTTGCCATTCAGTGTTTTGAACTACATTACCAATTAATAAAATTTAGAAACACAGCTTGCCTTCAGTGTTGACAGACATCAATTTCGCATTACAACCTTGCCCCTTAAAAGCAAAAATAAAAAAAATTATTCATTAATTTAAGCCAGTTAACCATCCAATCATTGATTCATATGGTGTACATAGTATCCGCCTTGCTGTACATTCTAGCTCAAACAGGCTACACCAACGTATCTCACACAGTTTTTGAAATAAAAATCTGTAAAGGTTAAAAAAAAAAGTCACCCTGTATAGGTTATGCATGAGGGGTAAACACCGTTATCAGCAAGGCATTACAGTTATGACCTTTTTCTGCTTGTGCCTTTGTTACTGTGCTCTTGGCCTGTTGGAAGCTTCAAATGGCACCTAGCAGGCAAGCGTAGTTTGTTGGTACTGCAAACTTTAACAACTGTTGTGATTCACTAGTTTATTTTTTAATGCCTTACATACTTAAAATGTGGCTGCTGTTAAATCAGCATTGACGTGCAGTGATTTCAACATGTTGAGATATTTCAAGCAGCAGTGGAAACAGGAGAAATAAAAGTGACACAGGTAGCATGTGGGCCATGTAGGAGGTTACAGGTATTGGGATTATAGGATATTATAGGATTATAAGGTCATTGCATGGACTATTGCAATATTCGCTTGTATTTGAACCATTGTACTGTGTATGTTAAGTCGCTGCTGCCAAATTGGCTCCCTGACCTTGTCAAGCTGTGTTCGCAGCTCTTTGTCAGGAAAGCCGTCAACATTGTACTAATGCTGAAAGAATAAATTTGATTTGAGCAATTGATTTGAGCAATTGATTTGCGTTCATGACTGCACAAGAGAGAGCCCTCGCAAAACGGAAAGAAGAAAGGTAGCTCATGTATATGCTGAACTGTCTTTCCCCACTGCTTCTTGCATTGCTCTTGTGCTTGAGACTGTTTTTTTTATTGCTGTCTCTTTCGCAGTGCGCAGGACAGGTCGTGTGCTTGCTGAGCAGGCACGTGACAAGTCGTTCCTGTTCGGCATGTTTGGCTCCCGCGGCAAGGAGATGTCCTCCTCGGTTCCCGATGTCTCCGAGAAAGTGAAATCACCCAAGGAGAACCCAACAGAGTTTAATGTGAGTGCATTCTGCAGAGTAGAGGCCGTATTCTCTAGTGGTTACACTCAGCTCTGGGGCACTTCGCTTTATTTTGCATGCTGATTGGTTGAGGTGGTACAGGCGGCATAGCAGAAATAATTTGATGTCAGTCACAGTTCCTGCCAACATCCGTTTTCTGTCGCGTGGAAAGAAAGATGATAGGTGTAACGTTAAGAGATCAGAAGCAGGTGAAGTGGGTGAGGGAACATGCATTAATGACATCCTAGTTGAAATCAAGAGGAAGAAGTGGGCTTGGGCAGGGCATGTAATGCGCAGGCAAGGTAACCGCTGGTCCTTAAGGGTAACGGAGTGGATTCCAAGAGAAGGCAAGCGTAGCAGGGGGCGGCAGAAAGTTAGGTGGGTGGATGAGATTAAGAAGTTTGCGGGAATACGGTGGCCGCAACTGGCAAAGGACAGGGTTAATTAGAGAGATGCGGGAGAGACCTTTGCCCTGGGCGTAGTAAGGCTGATGATGATGATGATGATGTTTGCCAAGCGCATGTCTGTCCATTCAGTGCCTGTGGGATGTTTCTGTTTGAACTGTGCTTACTTTATCACTTTTCTTGTTCATTCTCTCTCTGATATGAATTTGATGGCAGCTGGAGGTCGGGAGTGCGTTTTTGTGGCCGTGAGTTCAACACCTGTTCATTTGTATCCACTATAAGTGCCAGTGAGATGCATAGAAAGTGCTAGCTTCATGTGTGTTGTCAGAAGATGCCTCTTCCCAGCCCTGTTAATACGAGGCCTTTCTCTCTTTCCAGTTCTCTGATGCCCTGTTCACTGACGTGCCGCCATCTTTGCCGGCCGCCGCCGCCGCCAAAACTCCGGTGCGGTCCATGGAAGCCGACTTACCTGGTGTTGAGAACTGGCCCGTGACGAGGGTTGGGGAGAGACTCAATGCCACATTCCAGCATGCTGTTCATGACTTCCTGGAAGGCGGCGTTCAAATCGGCAAGTTATACGGTTTTCGTAGTGTGAGTGTTTTCAAGCCAAGCCACCGGCAGAAAACCATGTCGTGATGCAAGCCATCCCCTTTATTTTTTATTCACGCATAGAGTAAGGCCTGCTGCATCAGATTCCACAATGTTGTAATAGTTTGATGTTTCATTTCTTCGCCTCTTTTGTAAAGCACAGCAAAACCTCATTAATTCGCAGTCATCGGGACCATGCAAAATATTGAAATTAACTGGGTTTTCAAATTAACCAACCACAGAGAAAAAAAAAGACCCAGGCAAAAAATTTTTTTGTGGGAACACGCCATCTTTACTGGCCGAACTTTGCGCTTACCTTAGATTGCCGTTTAAATCTCAGCCATCCAGCTCGTAGCCCTTGCTGGCCAAAAAGAAAGTTGACTCGGAGTATAAGTCGATTAATACCCTGCCCCGTGTACTTCTTCCCGCCACTGCATTTTGTTTTGTAGTTTCCCGCGGGATGGCGTCGCGGGGCACGTGAACTCAAAGCAACAAATTTGCAAAGCATAACAATGCCATCACAAGGACAGCAGTCCAAAGCCAGTGGAGATCAAAAGTGAAAAAGCGGCCCAACTGATTGCGCTGCCACATTTTGAATGATTGTGCCGGTGACTCAGTGGTTGTGATGCTCTGCTGCTGACCCCAAGGACGCGGGTTCGATCCCGGCCGCGGTGGTTGCATTTCGATGGAGGCGAAATGCTAGAGGCCCGTGTACTGTGTGATGTCAGTGCACGTTAAAGAACGTCAGGTGGTTGAAATTTTCGGAGTCCTCCACTACAGTGTTTCTCATAGCCTGAGTCGCTTTGGGGCATTAAATCCCCATAAATTACTAAACTACTACTTGAAGGAATGGCAGTCATCACATTGTCAGCACCAGGCGTCCATTTACCCCTCACCCCACTCCGCGATGAAATCGCTTCTGTCGCACTCCTCTGTGATCGCGCTATGTGTGATATGCTAAAACTAATCTAAGCATGCAGCAGATTTAGTGGGTTGCTTTTTGTTCAGTGGTAAATAAAACATTTTTGAAAAGGAAGCTATCATCAAAATCTATCATGTGGGGTTCACAATAAGTGACACTGTTACTGCTAATTTCCTTTCTTCAAAAAACCAGTTTTTCATTTGTCCAATGGGCAAGGTGTTGCGCGGAATGGGGGAAATAGTTCAGTGGTCTCCCTGGCAGGTCTGCAACATGCTGTCGCATTCCACTCCTAAAGGGGAAGTTAAGCGTCCTCCAAATTTTTCTTTTCTACTTTTTTTGTGCTTAGCAATGCTAAACTGTCGGCCATTTTTTTTTTTCTCCTCCGCCTGTTCATGTGGATCAGGGGTTCCCAGCCTGGTGGTGTACCGCTGTGCTGTCAAGGCCCGCCGGGCCGTCCCCCTGGTCCTGAAGGAATTCCAGAACGGCCTCAAGAGCCTGCCGCCCGAATTTTCGCTCGCCATGTTTGCCGAGGAAGGGCGCCCCGGCCGGCCCACGGAGTTTGTTCACTTCATCCCACTCGTCAAGCAAGCCATGGTGAGTGGACCTGCACTGCAGGTGCTGCGATTGCACTGGGTGCAAGTTTACACGAGTTTGGTGTAGGTGCACCAGTTTGGTTTAGGTGCACCAGTGTGGTGTTAGTGCATCAGTGTGGTGTTAGTGCACCCGTTCGGTGTAGGTGCACCAGTTTGGTGTTAATGCACCAGTTTGGTTTTGGTGCTCCAGTTTAGTGTAAGTGCAGTGCATGCATTCACCTTCTTTGAATGGTTCTTCATGCCTTTGTGCTAAAATTTTGAGTGCGTACTTAAGATTTGTACTTTCCAATTAATTCAGTAGCCCTGAGTGGTTGCATTGTGTTTTATATTGATAAAATGGAGGTTTACGAAGTAACAATGTGCCTTGCATTCAGTTTGAGACTACCATATCACTTTACTGGCTCGGATTTGTTTGGAGGTTTTGAATTTCTTGGCTTCGTGGCAAATCCTTTTGTAATTAATGTTTGTTGCTAAGAGGTAAGTAATTACTGATGCAAGGACAAGGCACCTCGGAAATAATGAAACTTTGCCCGTGTGGAGCTTTGAATGCTGAAAGCAAAGCAGTCGTCGAGCCTTTGAGCGAACTCACCAGTTCCGAGTGTTTCTCAAGTGGCTGTGCTTGATGAAAGCACTGTTTGCATGTGGTCTCCCCGATAACAGCGCTAGTTATCCGGAAAAGTTATTTATTTAGCATGGCAGGGAGTATAGCGATTATGATGAGAAGAATCAAATTGCAAGGCATCTGAACTGAAATTGAATAGCTTCTGAAATTCCTGTGCAACAGTGTGCAAGGGCTGTTTTAGAGACTTGGTAGATTCCTCGGCTTGGTTGCCTCATCACTGAAGATGGCTCACTTTACCCCCCCCCCCCCCCCCCTCCCAACTTCTGTTCACGTTGTCTGACCGGAGGACGGTCTTTCATCATGAACAGGGGGCAGCAGGGCCCTGCATGGCATGATGGGACATAAATTAATTACTCAGTTATCATTAAATTCAATTTTGGAAGTGAAATAATATATCATTAATTCCCCTACTGCGCTGATATATGTTTTATGCTACCCTGATGGACCTCCCATATAAACGATGTGGTATGCGAAATGCGCGCACCAGAATTCTGGTCCATTTGTCTCTCAGCATCTTTCATTCGTTTAATTAGTGAGCCCTTCTTCATCTTTTCTTTTTCATGTGGAGAGATGGCAATACCTTTTTGTCTCTGAGGCAAGAATATGTCCGAGGGGGCATTCACTTGATGTGACAGGAGTTTCAGCATTAACCGTATATGCTAGAGGGGTATGGTGGGGGGGGGGGGGGTGGCTGCGGGGGCGATGTTCTGCCTACAGCTGCGGACACTGTAAAAAGTGCAATGGCAGGGTGTATACCGTATTTACTCGCATAATAGGCGCACTCGCATAATAGGCGCACCCCCAATTCGGTCGCGAAAAATCTGATTTTTTTATTTCCGCGCATAATAGGCGCACCCCGAACTTGGCACTGTGATCAGTACTGTATTTACACGATTGCAAGCCGACGCCTCCCCACCCCCACAATCATTATTTTAACATAGTTTTTGCTGAACACACTACTAGTCCTCACTAGTGCTGCCGCCGTCGCAGATGCTGCGGACCCACAGCACGTACAACGACATCGCGTGGAACAGCCGCACACAGATTTCAGGGATGCTCACTTTAAACGTCTGTTTGGAAAGCTTCATCAGCCGGAAACCTTCCCGACTTAGGACCCCGAAAACCGCGGCGATAGGAGTCGCATACGAAAATTTAGGCACGCCGCAGTCGCAACTGCCGCACTTCTAATCCACATCAAATTTCCGGCCTACCGCACGCTTGCCGTGTTCGAGATCTAACTACCAGCCGTGTAGCTATTAGGGCGCTTGTCCGTCGTGCTATGATAGCAACGCTCGGCGGCAGCGCAAGAAAGCCACATCTGCGATGAACACGCTACGACAGAAACCGACCTTTTGACAGCCATAAAAAAACTGGAGCTGGTGATGCTGATGTCGATAAGGATAACGAAAGCTCGTGGTGGACGAAAAAGTTGATGATGATGATAAGCTTGACCTTGGGCGCCATTCGTGGGCGGCACCTGGAAGCTCCTGTGCGCGTGCACGGCCGCCTTGATCACACGCGCGCCTCCGCTCCTCCGCGACCAAGCACGCGTTGCTCGCAGCCTGAGCTGATCGCGGAGGCCATGGCGCATGCATTTCGAAGGCTATTCCCGCATGGATCGTGGAAAGTTTGGGTGCGGCCCTTACAGGGATTTTTTTTAAAATTATTTCCTTCGGGAAAACAGGATGCGGCCCGTTCACGGGTGCGTTTATGCGGTATGTTTGATTTTGCGAGTCGAAAAATTTACGGAAATTTTACCCCGCGTAATTGGTGCACCCCGAACTTTGAGCCGGATTTTCCGGAAAAAAAGTGCCCCTATTATGCGAGTAAATACGGTATACTAGTTTGATGTGTGACTGCAGAGGTTCCACCTGCCGCTTCTCTCTTCCAGTTCCCCGAGAAGTATGCGGAAACGATGGCTCCTGGCAGCCAGCGGCGCTTCATCGTTGTAGGCAGGGACGAGAACCAGTGGAAGGCCTTCATGGGGCTCTCCAACCTGGCCACCTACATCGAAAACACCCGGGCCACCAAGAGTGAGTGACAGGTTTTTACCGGGCCTTTGTACATGCCTGCTGCCACTTTCTTTACCCTTTGCACACTAGCCATATTTTTTTTTTCAAAAGGAGGCAAATGGAAACTTATTGGTGGGCTAATGATGGGTTAATGGCGGGCTAACTTTGATTTATTTATTTGCTCCGCTGCTAAGCTTCGCTCTATGTTTACTGAGGATGAATAACTGATTTTACTTATCCTGTGATTTCATTTTTCGGACCACTTCTTCGGACCACTTCTGTTCTGCACTGATCAAGTGTTTTCATTTTCTTTTGTTTGACTGTATGAATTGATTGCTGTTGACCAAACGCTGCTCATTAACCCATTAAGGCCCAAGAAAAATCTAAGTGAGGGATTTTCTTCATTTTTAGCACATAATGCTCTCTTATAAAGGAAAACAGATTATTTAAATTTCGTTACGATTGCTTCATTCATTCTGAAGTTACACAGGCGTACTTTTTATAGTACGCTGGGTCTTCCCCATAGCACAAGTGGCTACTGCGCTCCACTCCTACTTGGTGGCGTAAATTTCTTTAATGTCCGTGATTTTTACAAAGGGTGATATAATACTTCTTAGAGGTCCTCATGAATCTTTTCTGACTCTACTAGCACCATAGATATCCTAATTTGTGCAGGAAGCTTTCTCCTTTTCAGAGAAGCATCATACACGGTTGAGCCAGACTGTCTGAGAACCTTTGGTTGCTGCATGTCACGGCGTAGGTAATGACGAGTAACATTCTTGCCAAAACAAAAATCGTCAGCAGGCTCGTACCTAGCAATTTGGTTGATTGCTCAGGCGTTCACAATTGCAAAGTGGAGCTTTCGTGTCAACAGCCTCTCCCACTTTTTGTCCCTGATGCCAATGTAGTAGCAGTTGATGGCTTGATCCAAAAGGTCGACATCTGCCATACCACTGTTGTATTAGGAAGGAAGTTTTGGCTCACAGAATTCCTGTTTTTCGTGCGCTCTAGGCAACCACCGCTTTACAAAACATGTAGGCTGAAAGCTGTTATAGTTGCAGGCCATATCGACTACACTATTGTCATTAGTCTTCAATAAAAGCGTGTAACCTACACTGTTGAAGCAAGAACCAATTTTTCCTGGCTGCTTCTATTCCGTTGTTTTCTTTGGGCCGAGTGCACACTTCCTAAACCCGCTTTGGCAAATGGTTCGTGTAGCTCAAAATTCCTCCCGGCGGAGCGTTATAAGAATGTCTTGACTGGTAAAAAAAAGTTGCCAAAAAAGATGAAATGGTCACTAAGCATTGAAATCGCCTCAGCCAACGACAAGACAACGCCTGGTTGCAAAAGTTTTTTTTCCGAACTCAAGGACTTTCCACAGCAGGTGTGAAATGCATAACAGTAACCGTCTGTTCTACCGAACATACAGTTCTTATAACAAACATTTTATTAGAACGAATTAAAATCACACCATCGCCATATTCAGGATAGCTGGCGACAAGCACAGCAGTCTCTGAGGTTTCGCTGAGCAGAAAAAGTGCTTTTTTCTCACGAACTTCAAGGACCCATAAGACCTATGACCTGGAATAAACAGGCGCCGTTGTGCACACAGGAAGACCCAGTGTACTATAGAAAGTACAGCCGCATATAATTCATCATAGAGCAAAAAAAGCCAAAGGTGTGGGACATTCAAAGCATCCACTGTTTACTTTCGTTTTTCGTGCTGCTCTATACTTGAAACTAGCGTAATATGTACATAAACACGGCCGCAATAAAATTATAAGGCAGCGACTACCGGTGGAGTTCATGGCAAACAAACATCGTGAAGTTTCACTATGGAAAGAAGGCATACTGAGAAGAGAAAACGCGCCTTCTAAGCTTAGGGGCGTTGGCCGATCCCCTGGTGACAGAAGCATTACCTACTTGAAGAGAAAAATTCAATCTTTCGTCTTGAAATCATAAAAAATTTAACTGTACTTTTAAAAGTACGCTGGGCGCTAATGGGTTAAGTGGGGCGACAGACTTGTCAAGCCGCCTATTGACGGCTTTTTTTCGTCGTCCTCCATCTGTGTACTGCACATGGGGGAAATAAAGTCTTCTTCTTTTTCTTCTTCTAATGATGCTTGCACTGGGGCAGCAGTTAAGCGATGCGCCACTGCCTTGCAACGGCACGCGCTACCACTGGTGGGGCTTGTGCGACCCAGGTTCCTCTTGCCGAGCAACCTCTAGCAACCAATCGTTAGTTCTGCCAACTGCCACGGTGCGCAGTTTGGACGCAATCTGGTGGGCAGGTTGTGATGACGCCACAAAGTTACGGGACCTAGGTGCTCCCCCTGCCTCCTAAATTGCTTCTCTGGGAATTTTTTTGTGCATTTTTCGCTTGTGGTCAGTGACAGTGATCCCGACTATGCCGGATTTTCTGCAATACGAACTCCTTAACACTATTGTGCTAAAATAGATTTGCTGTACATTTGTAGCTTGTTTCAAAGTATAATGCGAGATGCCTTCTGAAGCAGGTGGTTTAACGAAAAAACTCACGTTATAGTCGTGCAAATGTGGCAGTGTTGCTTTTGCCAGGCATCAGTTTCATGACTGTTCCCATTTAGACAAGTGAGTTTTTTACTTTCAGAGTCACAGTGTTCCGCAAGTTAGCTTGCTTAAATGGATGGAGGAGCAAGCATGTCAAGGGATCAGTAGAACTTCATTCTCTACGAGATTTTGCCCTTGAAGAGAATTCAGACAATGAAATCAACTAGATTTCCATCATTCTATCATTCCTGCTGATATCCACAAACACATCATCACTAAAAGAAATAAACGTAATGCAGTTGCTAACATACATTTCTACAAAAAAATGCTGAAATTCGTGATTTTTCGGGGAATTGCGGAAAACTACGGGACCTAGTTATGTCATGTCGCACTTAATGTCCAGAAGCTGCAAAAGGGGCTATGAGGGATTCTGTAGCGGAGGACTCTAGATTAATTTCAAGCATCTGGGGTTCTGTAACGTGCCGTGACATTGCACAGCACATGGCTGTGATGACTTCATTGAAATACAGTGGCTGTGGCAGTGGTTCAACCCAATGGCTTTTGCGGAGCCACTGCCAATGAGCCACTGACAGTGAGCTATTGTGTCAGGTATTAATTAAATGTAGAATGTTTGTGCACCGGAATATTCATTATTCGAAAACATTAAGTTGTCACAACGTAAGGGCATGGTTCACCTTACACTACGCAGATTGAGCTTAAGGGCTGCCATAAGTGCTTTGCTGCATGGTTAACAAACAAACCACCGCTGTCCGGCTACTTTTGGTAACGACGGTCCATGTCAGTAACCCATAGTTACATACTTTCACGATCATTGTACTCTCGCAGGCCACAAGTCCACCCAGCTTTTTGAACCATACATGCTGCCAACATCCACGTACTTGGAAGTGGCGGCGCTGAGTCGAACACCGAGCACGCCGTCGTCCGTTCCACCCACCGGTGCTGTGCCACCTCCAGACAAGGCCAGAAACACGGCTGTCGCTGCTGACGTAGGGGAAGGCCGGCAGCCCGCATTGATACCCAGGCAGCGGCTGCTCTTCTTGCGTGTGGAGGACAAGGCGGTGAGTCCCGCTTTCTGCTGTTAACACGGGAATCTTCGGCCGACACGCACAAGAGAAGCATTTAGGGACGAGTTGCTCGTAGAGTGAGATTTGTTTTTGGAATGCATTGGAACTCTCGGGAAGCGTAGTGCTGCCACTAAGTGGCCCATAAATAGCAGTAATAATTAGAACAACAGTAGTGTCTGTTTGCAGTCTTACGGGGCACATACACCTACAGTCAAAAGTGGGTGGAATGCCATATTAACAAAAATATTTAATTAATCTCTCTCTAATAAGGGAGTAATTACTCATCATTGAAATCCACCCGAGCGCAGCCATATGGCTATAAAGGAAAGCTGTGCAGCTTTCTCACTGTTCCATCTGATCATCATCTCTCTCTTTTCATGCAGCCTAGCACAGATATTTGCAGCCTAATTCTGAGTGTGTCAACCGGGCAGTGCTCTATTGTATATCTTAGTAAGACTTGATGTTGGGCTAGTCGGTTCATGGTTAGAGCGAAACAAAACTGCGCGAAGAAGACGGGACAAAAGAAAGGCACAAATACACACACACAAAGCGCAGACTTCCAACTGACTTTATTTTGTAAAAGCAGGGTGCTTATAAATGCAGGGTGCTTATAAAAGCAGGGTGTCATGAGTATCATGTGGAATGCTCTCACATATGAAAGAACCAGCGTAATGGTCTCTGGAACATTTTCTTTTCGCTCTTATACTATCTTAGGCATTATGTTCCAAAAACTTTCGGAACACAACGGGGCTTCCGGGGTCTAGGATAGGCAGTTTCTATGTTTGAAGTGAACTGAACAGTGTGCCCTCAACAGATGCATGAATATGCCCAACAACACCTTGCCCTTGCTGCAGCTTTGGAGCATGAGGTGAGGCTTGTAAATATGCGTGTAGTTGGGTGTTGTCGTATGCAAGAGCAACTGTCTACTGCCGGGGCTAATGCCTGCTTTGCGAAGCACTTCATGCAAGACCGGTTGGAAGTGTCATGCAGTGTGTATGATAGACTGTGATCCATGTCAGACATCATGCATGTACAAGGACAACACCATGAGATACTATCAGATGCGTTCCCAACAGAATTTGTGAGTACCTTTGTGCTTTGCTGTGCATGCAAGGGAAGTTTAGGGAAAGACAAGGTTCCCAGACTCTCTCAAAGTAACGGGTTCCTCATTTACCACTGCTAAGTGACATCATTGCGCATCTCTTCACATATCCGATTCATGTACCTCAGACTCCCCATGCACGGTCAGCAGCTCGGCATTTTTGGCCAAATCATGACTATGCCAGTTAAGTTGAAGACATGGTAAAGTTGTTTCCATGAACAGAAACTGAACACGATGACAGCAACAACGGCGCTTAGAGTATGGATAAATACAGAAAACTCAAAAATCAAGAAAATGCGTTGTATTCAAACTGACAGTCGTCATGAGTACCATGTGGAATGCTCTCACATGTGAAAGAACCAGCCTAATGGTCTCTGGAACATTTTCTTTTCGCTCTTAGTGTGGTGTTTCAAGTGGGTACCGTGCAGGTGATGTTGTGGTACTGATACTCAAGCAGTACTTAAGTTATGATTGTGCTTCTTTAAACGAAGCAAGACAGTGTTGTGAACCATGAGTGCTGCATTCCTTGTAGTGTTCACTAGCTTAGTGCATCCAGCATTTCTTAGTAACACACTGAATGCACGGACTTTGGCCGAAACTGGATGCTCATGCCTAAAAACATATGATGGTAGGCAGCAGTGTAAAACCGCAACGTGTCCACCAGAAAACTGCGTCCTCTGCACCACCGGGGTGTGTGTGTGTGTTACAGCATTACTGTCAGTGCACAAGACTTTGGTGCATGCTTCACGTGTAGCTGCAGCAGTGTCCACCAGCAAACTGCATCCTCTGCACCACTGGGGTGTGTGTGTTACAGCATTACTGTCAGTGTACGAAACTTTGGTGCATGCTTCATGTGTAGGTGCTGCGGCTGATGCCTGGTGGTGGTGCCGCCGGGGTGTGTGTGTGTTACAGCATTACTGTCAATGCACAACACTTTGGTGCATGCTTCACGTGTGGCTGCTGCTGCTGGCTGATGTGTGGTGTGCCATGATGTGCAGCTCACCCTGTACCTGTACAACTGGACGTCCGACCAGGGCCAGGAGCTGTTCAAGCTGCTGGGCCAGCTGGTCGAGTGGCACGACCTGCGCAGTGACTTCCTGCGCAGCCTGGCCAGCCAGAAGATGGGGCTCTTCTTCGACCAGCCCCTGGAGAGGGCCGCCCGCGCCGCCGCCGACACCGTGTGCCCGAGGCAGCAGCAGGTTCGCCCTGGGCCTTCCTTTCTGGTTTTCTGTGTGGAGGGGCGCTTGCGCCTGATGCGAGTGAATAGGTTCTGTAGCTGTGGTCAGTGCAACACTTAAAAAAAAAGATATATTAGAAGAGATGTTTATGTAATGTGACACTGCTTCCAATGTCTGCCATATTTGCTTGAGGGACGTGGAAGAAAGAATGCGGTGAGAATTCATTGAGGTTTTCAATTGATTATTTTGGCACGCGGACCCATTACATTAACAACCGTGAAATCGGGAAGGGGTGGGGTCTGGCTATAAGAACTGATGCTGGGAAAAAAAGAGGAATCGTTGCCACTGTTATAGAGCAGATTTCACTTTCAGTGCTTGTACTCACTGGCTTGCATGCATAGAAGAACCCTCTCAGACTTGATGAAAGTTCAGTGTTTTAGTGAGGGACAAATGATGCACTGTACACTGGACCACCACAGTCCTCACCTGCTGCTCTGCTTGCTGAGGGAATCGGGCTTGTGGGACAGGTTATGACTGCTTTACGACAGTTGTTTATTCGTAACCTTCATCATTATTTCGTTCCTTTCTCTTCCCTCTTGTACAATAGCCATCCGGAGTCTTCTTGTTAAACCTCCTGCATCTTTTTCTACTCTCTGTCCATCCAGGGCAGTTGTGGTCACTGTTTTCTTGTCATCTCATACAGTGCAATTGTCTGGCCCATGGTTATGAGTGGACATGCATTTCCGGTAGGGCTTCAGCGGAAATGCCTTCCTGTCTAACGCTGTTGTGCAAAGTATATGGCAGTGAACACCTGTACACTGGTAAACCTGCTGATGCACCTTCAGTACGCCTGTGCTACACACCTGCACAGTTGCGACAAAGTATATGTGAGGTATATGAAGGCAAGCTATCACAGCACATTTGCCATGACACTCTTCTAATGATGTTCTGATGATGCGGCACATCACTGTGTGTTACAGCAGATGTCATGAAATCCAATGGCAGTATATATAGCTGTCACTCTGAAAAGGCACTGTGTATTCGCCAGATAGAGGATGAGGGCACAAGAGTAAACAATCAGTCTAGATAGACCAGCATGAGAGCAAAGGAAGAAAGCATGGGATTGTTACATAGAGTGACAGTGAGCCTGCTTTTAGAAAATGGAAATCTATATTTGAATGGGCCATTACTCCTTTCTGCCTCATACTGTTTGTTATAAATGCTGGAGCCTGTAGAAGTTTGGGAAACATTGTCCCACTACAGTTGTGATGTGTCGTAAGTGAAGATAACCGCTGCTCCTTAAGGGTAACAGAGTGGATTCCAAGAGAAGGCAAGCGTAGCAGGGGGCAGCAGAAAGTTAGGTGGGCGGATATGAGATCGAGAAGTTTGCGGGGATATGGTGGCCGCAACTGACAAAGGACAGGGTTAACTGGAGAGACCTGGGAGAGGCCTTTGCCCCGCAGTGGGCGTAGTCAGGCTGATGATGATGATGATGTATGTAAATGTGCAAATAATCGGTCACGCATCTCTGCAGGCGGCATCCGTCCACCCCCTGCACGGCCTGGGCAATGTGGGCGTAGCAGTGGGCACCCAGACGGCCTCATCCACCTCCGCACTGGGTGGCCAGCAGCAGTCCAATCCATGGGCCTCGCTGGAGAACCTGATGACACGGCACAACCCGCCGAGCCGGCACCAGGATGGCGCAGCGGCGGCGAGGGGCGCGCTGCACGCTCAGTTTGGGCAGGTCCTGCGGGGGGTCAAGCCACGGGTGCCCATGCAGGCAGCCTCGTATGCAAACTGTGACGACCCCGTGACGCGGCACGGACGCCAGGTGCAGGACGTGCGTGGACTCCGCAGAAAAGGTGAGAGTCGCCGTGCTCTGCTAGAATGGAGTGACCAAATGGACTTCGTGTGAAATTCCGCAAGCAGGCTTTGCCGCTAGCCTCACTTGGCCCATGTTTGGAAAAAAACACTGCGAAAGAAGAACAGGACGGAAGCAAGGTAACACGGACAACAGTGCTTGTCTGTGTTACCATGCTTCCGTCCCGTTCTTCTTTCGCGCTCATTTTTCATGCATCCTCTCCAAACATGCATCCTGTCCACTTGCCCAGTTCAGCATTCACTTGACCCATACAAGGTGGCCAACAAGCCACTTCGCAGAGGCGTTTGATATAATTGAGAAACTCCCCTTTGGGCCTACGTGTAGAAGTCTGGTGGTCTGATTGTTCCAGAACACAGGGGTTAGACGACTGTCCTCTCATTTTAGATCACTGCGATGAGAGGCACGGAGCACACAGAAGCGGCCCAGCTTGTGGAAGATAGTGGAAGGGATGCGAAATTGTGGCCCAAGTGCGCTGCTGTGGTTGTTCCGCCGCGACTGTTCTGACTGCTCTCAATTTTCATTGGTTCGAATCTAGAAACTGCGTACCTGAGGCCACAGAGGACGAGAAAGCAGTGTACGACAGAAACATTGGGCTCATCCCGTGCAAGCGCACCTATTACAGTGTGACCCATGTGCTGGCGCATGCAACTGCGTGGTTTCATTTTCGCACCTGCAGTTCGCAACAGCATATGCGGTAGTGGCGGGGCTTGCAGTCTAATGAAACTGATATGCGAGGGCTAAGCTGCTTCATGTCATTCTCAAAGCTGGTTTTGGGGTGGCATTCCACAACCAATGCTGTGTCTTTAGCCTGACGTAGCATAGAAAGGATGGTCCCACTTCCATTCCAGCTGTGGTTGCTCCTTTTGGGTCTGTTTCATGAGCTGCCTTGTTGCGTTCTGCCAGAAGTGCTTTGTGCTTTGCCCCTCTGATATTCAAGCGCTGACATCACTCTTTCTGTACAGAGGTATCTGCCAGTATCATGGCAGCATTTAGTAAGGTTCTTTATCATATGAGCATTAAGCCAAACTGTGGTATTGTTATACTTTTTTCATTGAATGCAGTTATCCAAAAGATTGTAAACTGTGTATTAGTCTAATAATAAAGTTTATTAATACTACTACTATATATACATGATTCCCCCTCCTTTATTTAATGCCTGTTAGGACTTGCAGATGATAGGTGAAAACAAAATGTTTGCAGTAGCTGTTTCTTTTCACAGCTCTGTTTTGTGGAAAAGCATTTGTCTTTAGTTTGAACTACCTGTACTGACATTTGAAATCTGTCGAAAATATTCGATTTGCAACCAGTTTTGTTATTCGCTTGTTAGGAATTTGATATCGACACATCTCTAGCCATAATCAAAAACTATCAAAGCCAACTGACGCCACTGCTAGCTAGTGCCTCCTCTCGCTGAGAAGCTTGATGGTGATAGCAGTGAATAATAACGAAACTGGAACTGCGGATTTGGGCTGGAAATTGTTCGAATCCACATGAAATTTGGCGTCCTGAAACCTGTAAAAAGACAAAAAAAAAAACTTCGCATTATATGCAAGTTTTTGCGCTGCTCTTGACTGCTGGACATGAACAAAGGAGAAAAATAAACGTTGCAGGGTGCCACCAATAGCTGACAGCCTAGCTCATAGATGGCGCCACCTTCTGGTAACCTCTGCTAAATGGCTGCACGGAATAGTGAAGTCATTGAAACTTACTTTGCAGGAGGGCAGAGCAGCATCTGTTTTTGTGTTCTTTTTTGATGCTCTCCTTTTGTTCCAAGGACACTGACCAATGCATATCAGTTTTCACTTCTCAGATGGCAGAGCAAAAGTCAGAATCAGAATCAGAATCAAAATTTTTTATTAGTCAATCATTTGAGCAGTGTACAATGATATGCAGAAGGAGGTCCCATAGTCGAATGACTGAAAGGGGACCTCCTATCCCCTTATGACTAGCAGGAGCTGTGAAGTATTGGAAAAAAAAGAGTATGAGTAAAAGAAAGCTGACGTGATTGTTTTGGTGCTCCATTGAAGATTCACTGAACGAGCATCACCCCATTGCATTTCCTGCCTTGTCTTTGATGTCCTCATTAAAGTCCATTGCTCCCATGCCATTTCAGATCTGGGAGAATTCCGCCGCATCTACGACGACAAAGGAACTGGCTCCAGCCATCCCTCCATGGTAAGCGTTGGTGGCATGCTTTCGGGTTAGAGCTTCAGTGTGGGAGCAAGTGTAAGATGTGTGGCATGCTTTTGCTGTGTGCTTCAGTAACCTCGAGTACTGGTCAACAGTGACAGGCATACATAGTTCAGGCAACTCACTTTGAGCAGAAAGATTCAAGCCGCTTCAGTTACTAGATTATGGGTCACTCACACAGTGGCTTCGGAATGTAAATGCAGGACTGTTTGAGCACGAGAAAGTTGTAAATTGAACGCCTAAATGCTCAAATTCAGAGCACAGGTGAAACGCGAACTACATGGAATCGAGGCAGTTTTTGACAGCATTTGTGAAAGACGAGGGAAAAGTTAGACATTTTAAAGGATGTGGTGCATATTTTGTTTCTTTCCATATGCTTGTGATCCGCTACAATAAACCCTCATTAAAGGCCTACTTGACCGAAAATTTTCAAACCGTAAAAAGGTTGTTTTTTCATAGTACACCCCCGTATTATGCTACCCACAAAATATTACGCTCCAGTTTCAAGCAGTTACGGTGAAAAAGGCACGCAAAAATCGGAGTTTTCAATACCGAAACTGGAAAAACGGGCGCCATTGCCGCCCGCCGGAAGTGACGCATGTTTGAGACTGTACTCCGGACGGGTTCGGAGCGTCTGCTCGTTGCGGCTCGAGCAAAGCGCTGGTAGCGGTAGCGCGTGCAGCACTTTGTGCGATAAATACTGGTTATATGTGAAAACACACATCTTGAAACGGATGAAACGCCCTAGAAAAAGTTTTAAACGTGTTTTATTTGCTGTAGTAGACTAGAAAAGTCCTGGCTCAACCTCAGTGAAGATGATCGCGCCGCAATGCTTGTGAGCGCTGTTTGCCTGGCAGTATTCAATTACAGCTTGTGCAAAGTTCGGATATAGCGGAGGAAGGAAGCATATTCAAATGGAGGCCAAGTAGAAGTGCTTGTATTATAAAGTCGGCTGTTTTGAGCGGGCACGCGCGTGCCAACAGCACATGTGCGCTCTGCTGTGCGTGTGCAATACGGTTGTTGTCTTGGTAAAAAAAAAATGACCTGCCTTCTCCTTTTCCTTCTTATTTTTCTCCCCCGTCGAAAGGTATTCCTGCCTGTGCACAGAAATTTGGAACAGGTGCTGTGAACGCCAGTTAAATCAATAAAAACAGATGGATGTGTAAAAAGAGAGCTGAAGAGAATTAAGTGATGCGTTAAGCGAAAGAATATGCCAGAAGCAAAATTTGTGTTGCAAAATAAATATATATTTTTCTCTTCGAGGACCGTGGCATCAGTGCGGTGCCGATGGTGGGCTGGTTCATCTTTGCGCGCCTCGGTCGGGCAAGCCACTGCGCGTTGCGAAATACATGTCGATTCAAATGAACAAAAACTTATGCGTTGCGTTCATTACAGTATTTACCTAGAAACACTTAAGGCCCGTGTATTGCAGGGACGGAAAGGTTTTTCTAATCTTTTCAAACCACACAGCTGGGCAGAACGACGTGGTTGCCGAACCCCAGTCGACCGTATACACCCACCGCGCAAATTACCGTACGTGTCTCTAACCAAACATATAAATTTGATATTTATATGTTATGGTATTTATATGTTATGGATCACCAACTAGCCCGCACCCTTACCCTACTGAATAAAATCAAAATTATTTGAAAAGATTATCATTCAAATAACATGCGTGCAGTTCTCTGGGGTCTTGGAGACGCGTCTCAAATGGTAACGCTGAAGCTTCCTGTAATCGACCTCAAGTGTGAATGGCGTGAGGCAGTAAGAAAGTCGACGTTTTCAGTAACGCTTGTGTGGCCTTCCAGGATTCTCAGCCCGGCCTGCAAATCTTCGAGGCAGCAGATACACTCGGCGCACGACGGCATTATTGCGCATTGGGCAGAGCTGTACTTGCAATAAACGGGTGTGCATGTGTTGATTCCTATTCAGACGAAGCAGACCTCTCCTAGACTTCTGCCTGTTGTAAATAACGTGCCGTCAAAAGGGCGTTGCTCGATGAGCAAAGCCGTCCACTTTAACTTCTGAACCGGCTTAGCTAGCTTGTGACAAGCGGTTCCCCCTCCTCTTTATTCTCCCGATTAGAGACGCCTCGAAGCCTTCGGTTCGTGGCATGCTTTGCCGATCGGGCCAGAAAGACGTAGGTGCTCTGATGCATGATGTAGACCGGGACAGGTCTATTGACAAAGCCCAACCCACAAAAGGGGCTAGCGCGAGGCAGAGGCGTCAGTCACCCACCATTATCTTTTTTGAAGAAGAGAGGGGAATTCACGTTAAAACCTGAGCTCCAGACAGCTGACACCAGCTTTTGAGATCGGGGGTGAAGAGCAGTGGCCGAGAGGTATACATGGTGCTTTCCGCATTCCTCGTATTCCCTTCCGCGGCCATGCACTTCGTCTACATGATGCCAGCAGTTTATTTTTCTCGGATACCATCGAGCTTCGCGGTGAAAACAGCCAGAAACGCGCCAGAAGAAGAGCTTACAAGGGGCGCGCACTCACTTCAGAACGCCTGAAACTGGCGAGCCAGCGATGCCGGTGTCTGAAATGTGCGTCATTTCCGGTCAGGTTTGTTAGTTGTTCAGCACACCGCTAGGGGTCTGCGTCGTCTGCTACAGAGGTTTTTGAACGCTTCTAACTAAAATTCTAGACGCTCCACAGCCCTAATATTAAATATAAATATTGTTAATAATATGCACACTATATCGAGCGCAAAATTAGCCGAAGTAAAGTTTCGGTCAAGTAGGCCTTTAAGGGGGGAAGAGGGTCTTAGAAATAAATTTTTATTAATGAAGTCACAACTGTGAAATCTTCAGGGAACATGCACTTTTTTGTGCTGATTCCGAATATGTAATTTAATTTCATGTACAACGAGTCCTTCTGCACATATGCAATATGTTAGGTAACTTTTTCCGAGGGTTTGAAAGAAATTCTACTGCAGGGAACTTCTTAGATTGCATGCCAATGGTTTCTCTTGACATCAAGCTATGCAATAAGGGTAAAATTATCATCCTGCCTGTAATAGAACACGAGTTATAGGATTTTGAAATCATCAATTTCTTCCTGTTTGTGAAGTGGCAAATTCAGAACCCTGTAACTCAACTTCTATGATAGGCATGATAATAATTTTTCCCTTATTGCATAGTTTGATGTCAAGACAAGCCAATGGCATGCGTCCTAGCAAGTTTTCTGCTGTAAAGTTTATTGAAAGTTCTCGGCAAAAGGTTGTATAACATAATACATAAGTGCAGACGGACTTGTTTTTCATAAAATTAAATTGCATATTTGGGATCAGCACGGAAAAATACATGTTTCTTGGTGATTCCATTGCTGTGGCTTCATTGAAAAAAATTTTTTTTCGAAGACCAGCTTCCCCCCTTAACTCAAACTTTCGTATCTCGAAATGTCAGTTGAGTTCCTCAGTTCCTCTACAAACTCCGTAATGACATGTGATTGTAAAGTGCCTGCCGATCTCTATCTATCTCGTGCTGTGCAGGAGAAGATGCTGGGCCAGGTGAAGCGGGAGGCCCGCCTGGTGCACTACTGCCTGACACCACTGCTGTTCAGCCCCACCTGGCGGCTGAGGGTGGCCCAGGTGCGAGACCACACCCTCGACACCACCATCACCACAGGCTTCCCACTGGACTGCCCCGCTGCACACGACCAGCCTCCCGGTGGCCAGGTGAGATGACGGGGACACCTCTCTCTGACATGATGCACTATGTTTGCTTGCATATCGAGCGCACTTTTTTTGTGTAAGAAAATCAGTGCTATAATTTGGGAGCTGCATTCATTACACGGCATAAAATCAACACTGTGAGAAAGTCGAATTCGCTCAAATTTTACTGAATTATTCCTAGTCGATATCAACAGGAAGAAATGGGCTTGGGCAGGGCGTGTAATGCAAAGGCAAGATAACCGCTGGTCCTCAAGGGTAACGGAGTGAATTCCAAGAAAAGGCAAACGTAGCAGGGGGCGGCAGAAAATCAGGTGGGCGGATGAGATTAAGAAGTTTGCGGGAATACAGTGGCTGCAACTGGCGAAAGACAGGGTGAGTTGGAGAGATGTGGGAGAGGCCTTTGCCCTGCAGTGGGCCTAGTCAGGCTGATGATGATGATGATGATGCATTGCTTATGTGAGTAAATACAGTATGTGGGGTCTAAAAAGACTTTGAACAAATTCGGCTCATCACCGCATTCTAATGGCAAAAAGGCTATTTTGACTGAAAATGGAGCTTTCATAAGCTAGCAAAGTTCAAGAAATCACATACAGGTGTCGCCGCCACAGGTCATTTTTTGAGCAAGCTGCAGTGACATAAGGTGCGTTTTTTGATGTGGATCTCCTGAGGCGAGACCTCACCGCTGTTCATTTCTAGCTAGTGATCAATTCTCTCGCATCGAGGTAGTGATCAGTTGTCTCGCAAATTGCAGTTTACAGATTGTGGCCAAGCCACTTAGAGTGGTGATGCTCGTTTCGGCCCCTCTCCCGCACCTCCAAAAAAATGAACAGCATACTGTTTGTCAGTGACTTTGCCTGCATGCTCTTTTGGGCTGTTTCATTTGACAGCGAATAATGCTAGTGCTCTCAGTTGCTTTATACTCGGCAGAACATGCTCTGAGCTGTGCAGTGTTCACTGTGTTCACTGTGTTGCCGTGAGTAGCGTGCACTCTCTGGAAAGATGCACCGGAGACGCTCAGACAAGCTCCCTGTGTGTTTAAAAACTAGCAACAGCAACAACAGATGACACCACAGGGAGGACTTAGTTGTGTCACCTACATCAGGAGCTCTGAAACTGGGTTTTCGTGGAACCCTTGAACTTTTTGAAGTGCTTTTTAGGTTCCCTGAGCATGTAAATCCATGCATACTATATAACCACCCACCTTTCCTTTTACCCACTTTATTTTGAGGCTGACCATACTGTAATTCCTTGTAGCAGTTTCATTCTACAGTGCGTCAATATCTATTGGATTTGGGTGTTTTTCAAAGGACTAAGTCTCTTTGCATGCACATCACGCAGGAAAGAGGACGGAAACCAAGGCACACAGGGTTCTTCAGCACTTTTTGAAAGGCGTTGATGTTTCCTGAGACTAAAAAAAATTGGCCGTGGCTTAGCTCAGCTAGGCCAGGATGTACGTAGTGAAACCAGTTTCGTCTACTGACCTTTTGGTATCGACACGCCATCGCTGTCGTTCAGCAGCTTGGCGGCATCTCTTCGTGAGCCATTCCTCTCGTTCTTCGGGTGTCTCAGCCACCCGCTTAGCCTGTCTCGCCTTGTTTTCACGCTGTTGGCAGACCTTGTACCATGCGACGACTTCTGGGCCGGAAAAGTCAATTTCACGCAGCCTGTACTGCTGCCGTGATGACCGCGGCCGCTCTCTTTCTTTCACGGTGCACGTCTGAGGAGCGAGTGCATCACTTCTGGCTTATATCCCAGCTGCGCAGCACGACGGCGCCATGGTTGCCATGGTAACGGTGCATGCGCAATAGTGGCCTTTGCCCAGCTCCATGAAATGCGCTGCTGCTAGCCTAGTGTAGCTTTCACTACAAAAAACAATGAGGACCTCTGCCTACCTTTCCAGAGTTGTTGACAAAAATGTGTCTTACTAAGGAGACCACAGCTGACGCCCTCCCTCTGTATGTTGTGCCAAACGCAGCGGACGCGGCACAGCTCCGGCGGCAGCCAGAAGAGTGTCAGCGGGGATGCGTCCAACGCGGCTGCCGGCCGGCGGATGCGCCGCTCCAGCGGGGTGCCCTCGGTCACCTCGGGTGGTGGTGGGGGTGGGCAGCTGTCGCCCAAGCAGCACCGCCGGTCCACCAACGAGGAGACGTGGCACATGACCGTGTGCAGCCACTACATCCAGGAGTACATCCAGTACCTGCAGAACCTGGGATTCATGGCCATCCAGACCAAGAACCCGGCCTCACGCAAGTCCAGGTCAGTCAGGGGGGGGAACCGCACCACAACACGCGTGCGCACTCTGGCGTAGGTCCTATGGGATACGACCGTGTGTGAACACGATAGAACTTATGGATTAGTTTGCACTGGTACTGAATGCAGGTTAAGGGGGGATGAGGGGATCGAAGGCAACTTCTCTATTTTTCGACTTAGAGTGATGAAATTTGGCAGACTAGCTTAAAACAGCATCAAACAATCAGATATAAAGTTTCACAATGATGCAGCTTCAGTAGGTTCCCTTGTATCATTGTTTATATGTTGTCCCCATGTTGCTTGCTTGTGGAAAGCCTAGCATGACAAAAAAGCAGGCTACAGGTCTAAATGCTTTTAATATTTACTAAGAAGTGTGGTGTAAATCAAGACTCTCTTCATTTTTTTTTAAATTTCTCTGCTCTTTTTTTTTTTAAGGGACACAATATGCACCTTATTTTATGTTTAGAATGTATCGTGCTCTAATTACCATGTAATAAAAACAAATGAGCCTAAATGGTAAATCTGAGACTGTCTAGACGCAGATCACACTTCAGTGATCACAACAAAACAAACGGGGTAAAAATCAATGCAACCATTGTTGTGCTATGCTTTCACGAACAAGGTATTAAGCTCAAAACAAACTTTCGAGAAGGCCGCCGCGGTGGCTCAGCGGTTATGGTGCTCGGCTGCTGACCCAAAAGACGCGGGTTCGATCCCGGCCGCGGCGGCTAGAATTTCTTTGGAGGAGAAATTCTAGAGGCCCGTGTACTGTGCGATGTCAGTGCACGTTAAAGAACCCCAGGTGGTCGAAATTTCCGGAGCCTTTCACTACGGCGTCCCTCATAGCCTTAGTCGCTTTGGGACGTTAAACCCCATAAACCAAACCAAACTTTCGAGAAAACAAGCCTGAAAGTTCTAAGCTACCACACACTGTCTATGTGTAGATGCCAACAATTATATTTCTTTGGAGCGCTTAAAGTTTATTTTTGGCTGGAATGTTTCAGTACAACATAGAAAAGAGTGTTGGAAATGCCAAAAAGTGCACTTTTCAAAAATCGACTTTTTTCGCGATTTTTGTGATCTGATCCCCACATCCCCCCTTAAGAAAAAGTTCCTCTGCTCACAGCTGGTCAATTTTGGGTCTGGTCTTCCTTAGTCTTGTGCCTCTGAGACAAACTTATAGCGAATCAGTCCTTGGGTCCTTAGTCATAGCATATGCTCAAAAATAACTAGCAGTTCAGGCAGAGGAAAACAGTCCACGAGGAGTCAATGTTCGTTTTGTTCTAATCACTGAAGTGTGGTTTGCATCGAGACAGTCTCAGATTTACCGTTTAGGCTCACATTACGTGGTAATTAGAGCATGATACATTCTAAACATAAAGAGAAGGTGCATATTGTGTCCTTTAAAAAAAAAAGAGCAGAGAAATTAAAAAAAAAAAATTAAGAGAGTCTTGACTTACACTACGCTTCTTAATAAATATTAAAAGCATTTACAGACCTACAGCCTGTTTTGTTGTCATGCTAGGCTTTCCACGAGCAATATACATGTGAACAACACACAAACAATGATAAAAGGGAACCTACAGAAGCTGTCATTTTGAAACTTTGTATCTGATTGTTTGATGTTGTTTCAAGCCAGTCTGCCAGATTTCATCGTTCTAAGTCGAAAAATAGAAAATTTACCTTCGATCCCCTCTCCCCTCCTTAAGAGGAATCTGAACTCGTCTTTTTGCCGCGGGAGCTCGATCTACACGTTCCCAGCAATCTTAGAAACTGCGACTTATTGCCCTGTGTGGCCGATTTTCCTAATTAAATCGAATTAACGTCCGGCTCCCGCCTTTACTTTTTTAATTTTCCCAGTACGGTGGGCGGAGTCGACCAACGCGGGGAGTGCCTTTCACCCAGTCCCGTGGCGGCTTGCCGCTCTGCCATCGGCGGAGGAATACGTTGTAGTCCATAGAAGCAAATAGTCCGCGCATATTTTTATTTCTGAGGGCTTATTTTGCGGTTATATTATCTACAAATGAAACTATTTATTCACGGAAACATAAAAAACAAAATGAAGCGAAAGCAAAGCCTCCACGGAGCTGGCTGAAGGGCACTCCACACGTTGGTCGACTCCGCCCACCGTACGAGGCAGAATTACAAAAAAAAGGAGGGAGCCGGACGTTAATTCGATTTAATTAGGGAAATCGGCCACACAGGGCAATAAGTCGCAGTTTCTAAGATTGCTGGGAACGTGTAGATTGAGTTCCCGCGGCAAAAAGACGAGTTCAGATTCCTCTTCAGTGCACCTTTAAGGACAATGCAGCGAGCTATGGAAAGGAAAATGATAGGTGTAACATTAAGAGATCAGAAGAGGGCGAAGTGGGTGAGGGAACAAACGCGGGTTGATGACATCTTGACAAGATAACCGCTGGTCCTTAAGGGTAACGGAGTGGATTCCAAGAGAAGGCAAGCGTATAGCAGGGGGCGGCAGAAAGTTAGGCGGGCGGATGAGATTAAGAAGTTTGCGGGGATACGGTGGCCGCAACTGGCGAAAGACAGGGTTAATTGGAGAGACATGGGAGAGGCCTTTGCCCTCCATGGGGCGTAGTCAGGCTGATGATGATGATGACGATGATGATAATGATGGTGCTCTGCTATTCCGAAGACAAGGTTCATATTTGATTGTGGTTTGATAATGTAATGATCCTAAAAGACTCCATGAAGGATCACGGATGTTTTCTCTTGTGGTTCATCTTTGCCTGCCCTCCCCATTGGTAGCACGATGTCGGTGCGGAGACGGGAGTCGGAAGCCACCAGCAAGCGGCAGAGCGTGGGAGCCCTGTCCCTTGGGGAGCTGCCCCGCCACTGCCTCTTCATGTGGCACCTGGGCGGCCTCTATTTCTTCGAGGTGGGCTTCTGCGACCCGTACGTTGCCTGCAACCTCTTTCTCGTGGAGCGGCAGCGCCTTCTCCCGTCGGGCACGCAGCTCTACATGTCGCAGGTGCGTGTGTGTTACACTACACTGTCACCGCAGTGTTCCTAGTGAGCCAAACTGAGCAAAAAGAGTCACCTTTAATTCACCATCTCTCTTGGCAGTCTGAAAGAACACCTGCACTTGCAAACCGATTAGAGTGTCCTTTTTATAGCTCTGCAAGAGTTCATGTTAGCCAATGTGGACTAGTTGATTGGCTCATTGTAACCAAATTTCTTGGCATTGTTTCAAGAGCACAGACCTTTGGGCTAGTTGGTGCATTGCAGTCACGTACACTCGGGGACAAAAGTCTCTGGACCACGTGTTCCTCAAACAGAGCTTATAGCTCTACTATCAGACAGCGGCTGGAGACCGCACTTGTGGAGATGAAAGAACAAAAATTTAGCTTTTACCCCCACAAGTGTGGTCTCCAGCCACCGACCAATAGCAGAACTATCGGCTTCGTTAGAGGAACAGGTGGTCCGGAGACTTTTGTCCCCGACTGTACAAGCGCAGAAAACGGGGACAAAGAAGGGCTTGGACAACACGAGCACTTGTTGTTCAAGTCCTTCTTTGTCCATGTTTTTTGCGCTACGTGATTAGCATTATTTGTTTGGGTAACTAAACAACAGTTCCAGAGCTGTTCAGCTAGTCAGAGAGTGCAGCTTTACAGAGTTCACCCGGTTTAATGTCCTGTTTAATCATTTTAGCACTGCATGTGAGACGACTGTAAGTTCATTGTGGGTCATATTTCGTGCTCGCACTGTCCCTCCGTGTATGGTCCAGGTGACGTCGGAGTTCATCGAGGACCTGGACAAGATCCGGGTGAACATGCACATGCACTCGTTCACCTACGACTACCACCTGCGCACGATCCACTCGTACGTGTCGGGCCAGCAGCTCCTCTTCAAGCATGGATACCACCTTACCAGCTTCTTGGATGACTTCGTCAAGTACTACCAGAAGTCTCCCAACTATGCCCGGAATCTCATCTATGCTGGTGAGCATTTTTCTTGCGTGCGCAGTGGCTGACTTGCGTGCAGTTGCCTCTGGTATCGGAACACTCTTTAGTGCCCAGTATAGACAGGCACTACAGTGGACTCTCGTTAAACGGAACCTCAAGGGACCGGGAAAATATGTTCCGTTTATCAGGAGTTTCGTTTAGAGAGAGAATAGGTTCAGCATTGCGCAATCCGCTTCCGCGTGATCCCTACGCGGCTGGCGCGCGCGCGCAGTTCGCAGTCTCAGCGGATCTCAATTTGCGAAATCTAGGTAATAAGGAGAATGGTACACTATGAGAACAAACTTTATTAGAGAAAAATAAGCAGTGAATTTTTTTTCCAGTAGTACTAGTACTGAAATTTAAAAAAAAAATGTCAAAAGAGTGGGAATTACCACTTATTGGCTAGTGAAAAATGATTTTATATTTGCTTGTTTGAGCTCTCGCAGCCGTTTTTTGTTAATGGCATCACCCATACTTGACAGGCTGTGCAGAAACACTTCCGAACCTTCTTCTCGTTGGAAGAAACTCTTCAGCATTTGGACTGCCGATTCCGCCTGCGCAGGTGTCACCACAGGATCAGAGTCAGCGGTCTCGTTTTCAAGCTCTTCCTCCTCGTCTTCACTTTCATCAGGGGGGCAGACATCAGCTATAATGCTGTGCACGGTATTTTCTGGGCACGTTGCCACATCGCTGTCGATCTGGACATATTCATCAAGTTGAATGCCCATCGCAGCACAATTCTCTAGTAGCAAATCTTCCTCGGCTGCGTCGTGAACATCATCAGGCTCACTCTGTGTGCTGGGTTTTTCTGTGGTTGCGGCAAACCCCACATGCCTGAAGCAGCTGGCAATGGTAGTTGCACTAACCTGCCGCCAAGCATCATCCAGGAGGTAAACGGCACGCAGTACATCTACCTTGTACTCTTTCCCCTGGTCCATGCATAAGAGCATCCTCCTAAGAAGATTTTTGCGGAAGCGCGACTTGAGCGCTTGAATCACACCCTGATCCATAGGCTGCAGCAGTGCTGTGGTGTTCGCTGGCAGGAATTCCAGCTGTATGGACTTCAAACCTGGCACAGTTCCGTGTCCAGGGCAGTGTATCCACCAGGAACAAAACTTTCCGCTTGTTGCGAGAGAAGCGCGCATCCTCGCAATAAATCCACTCACTAAAAATGGCTTGCGTCATCCACGCCTTGCCATTGGCCTGGTATGAAACGGGCAAGGTTGCGACGTTTTTGAAGCAACGAGGATGCTTCGATTTGCCGATCACTAGCGGCTTCAACTTATCGCTGCCCGTCATGTTGGCACCGATAAGGACGGTCAGCCTGTCCTTGCTCAGTTTCCCTCCGGTGCATTTCTCTCCTCTAAATGATAGCGATTTTGAGGGGAGCAACTTGTAAAAGAGTGCAGTCTCATCTACATTGTAGATGTTCTCTGGATCGTATTCCTCCAGAATCTCGGGCAGCCGTCTTTCTCGCCAGTCTCCGCATGCCGTCGCGTCAGCAGCGGCAGCTTCCCCTGAAACAGCACGAAACACCAGTCCATTGCGCTCTTTAAACCGGGTCAGCCACCCCTCGCTGCACGAGAAACCCTCAATGCCGAGGTGAAGAACAAATTCTTCCGCTTTTGCACGAATTAGTGGCCCGCTGATTGGGATGTTTTCACTGCGGGCTCTGCGCAGCCAAAGCACCAGGCATTTCTCTAAGTCTTCGTGGTCAGCCGCTCGCAGTCGTTTTCTTTGAGGACCAAAGCGTGACGTCTCGAACGCCTCCCGCAGCTTGTCCTTGTCCTGAAGAATTCTTGTTAGGCTGCTTTTGGGGACGGCGTACTTCGTCGCTAGCACCGTTTTCGTGAAGCGACCACTCTCGAAGTCGTTGATGATCTCCATCTTCCTTTCCAACGCAAGTGCATTGTGCGGTCGTTTTTGCGCTGCCATCGGACCGAACAAAAGCTCTAGGGCTTAGGCCTAACTGAACACAACCGCCATGAACGCGAGCGAGCGATGCGGAGGGCAGTGTACGAGCAAACCGGAAACCGCCGGAGACGGAAACCGGAGAGGTGACGCGGGGAGGAGGAGGAGGGGAGCATTGATGCGTACCGCGATGGCACTGCGCTTGTCCAACTAGTTGCGGTTTCGAGTTTTTCGGTTCCGTTAACGCGGTGGTCGCAAAATTTGAGTTCCGATTAACGAGATTTTTTTTACATTGGCTTAATACAAAACCAACCAATCGCGAGGCGTTTGTTCCGTTTAAGCGGTAGTTCCGTTTAACCGATTTCCGTTTATCGAGATTCTACTGTAGTTTTTGTCAGTGCTTAGTTCGATACCAGTTGCTGTTAGCACTTAGGGCTAGTAATGCTGAGTCCCAAATGATCCATATTCACCATTTACTCATAGTTTGCTCATAGTTGTTTCTATCAGCACTAAAATTGATATCAGTTAATGCTTCAGAGAATCTTTATTGAAAAATTTGTCAAGGGATGCTTTATTTGCACGTACTCAGTCCCTCGTGCCCGAGTTCGCACCACGCCGGCGTCGCGTCCCCCTCACCCCGTGTTGCCAGCCATACACAGGGTCGCATCCCCTACTCCCATGTTGCCAGCCGTCCCCGTGTCCCCTGATGGTGCCACCCGCACTGGCCCTTACAAATTTATCTTGAAAGTACTTCATTTGCTGGCACTCACATGTTTTGACTGGTAAAGCACAAGTATGGAAGTACAGGTATGGGGGGACTGTGTTGACTTGTATTTGGAGTAAACTTTTTATTTTGACCATCTAGGACTGTGAGTTCATGGTACTTACACATGGCAGTGTATGATAGTTTGATAGTAGTCAGTTTGTTTTCACCTTTTAGCAGGACAGCGATAGCACCACGGCATTAAGACATTGTTATCATTACTAACAAGGATGTGTACTGGCCACGTTTGTCGGTGTTAACGCCTATCACTACTACTGAGATGGGTGGCAGGGCGTGGTTGACAGTAGCGTGAGTGATAAAATCATTCAGCGGTCCGCTTCTGATCCACCCCTGATGCAGGCTCGGTGGTGATACCCAGCGTGAACGTGGCCCCCAACCAGCTGTACAACTACATCATTGGCCACAACAAGCTGTATGGCATGAAGGTCATACGCATGGTCCCTGTGGTCTGCGACAGCAGCAGTGACCTTGTGAGTAGCTTGCTTCTTCTTCTTCTTTTGAAGGCAACTTTCTACTTAAAAGTTTTTCACCATGCATTGTGACAATTAACTGCGAGAGTTGTGCGTGCCTGTACACATTTCCATCATCCCCATGCGCCACTAGATTGTATGGAGAGGCTCAGCTGGACAGAAAACATCAATGTATGCCAGTGATTTCTCTATACTAGCAGCCCTGCACGTTTTTTGTTTCTCTGCTTACGCAGTTGCTCACGTGCTTAAATTCCTGTAGCTTTCTTTGTAAGTGACACCTAAGCCTCAGAGGCCTTCATGCCTATGTTCGTTACCTGCGAGAGGCCAGAGTCACAAACATGCAGTGGGTCAAACAGGGGACAAATACTCCGGGGACACTGCCTGCAAACTATTGCATGACGAGATGCCCAAATCTGTGGCAACACATTTCTTGCATCATAAAGCACTTTTTGTGACCCCCCGAAACCAAAACACAATCATTGCATACTCTTGCATGGCTCCGGTGTCCAAAGCAAATGAAGCAATTGCAAAAGTACATGGTGGACCAGGTAGAGCTGATCATTTGCATTAAGAGGGGTGATTCACCCCTTCCTTTTATTCCAGCGACAGCTATTAGTGCTTCACTTGTGGTGTGACTGTCATGCTATTAGCATAACACATCAAGCAACCATAATGTCACCATCGCATGACATCATGTGACTATGAGGGCACTGTAACATTACTGGCAAATCGATGGAGGCAAAACGCTAGAGGCCCATGAGCTGTGCAATATCAGAGCATGTTGAAGAACCCCAGGTGGTTGAAATTATCTGGAGCCCTCTACTACAGCGTCCCTCATAGCCTGAGTCACTTTGGGATGTTAAACCCCATAAAACGAAACATCACCGGCAGTGTAATGTCATCATCGAGGTGTGAAAGTGATTCATCATCATACCATGACGAATCATGATGCCACTATAACATGCCATGGCAACCTGGCATGCCGCATGGTTTGACTCAGTAATGTCCTACGCACTGTACCAGAGAGGAAGACAAATAATAATGAGTAAACAGTACTACATTCACCACCCCAAGCAGCTGTCGCTGAGTCTCGCATTACACAGCAGTAATCGTTCTGTGAGTTTTTTTTTCTTTCTAAGCACTTAATTGTTAAACTTTAGAATCGACGAAAGTCTCTAAATATGAATACACAGATGAAGGCTCTCTTGGTGCTCACTGTGATCATGATGCTTGCAAGGTTTATGGAGGTTTGTCGTATCTGCGATGAAATGACATTTCCAGTGGGGATGTAATGGGTGTCCGGTTTATCGCACACTAGTGTTGTTTGTCCTAAGTTAGCTCACAGCTGCGTTTGTTTTTCTCATCACATTCAATAATCTGTGTCTTGTTGCACGCAGGACACCGAGTACGCCCTTGTGGAGATCTCCAACAAGAAGGTGAGCTACCGCGATGCCAATGACGTGCAGCAGACGGACAGTTTCTTCGTCGGCATCCTCACCATCCACGACACGGCGCCCGCGTTCGTTGAGCACAACCTCCTCGCGCTGGGCTTCTACATCCTGCTGACCAGCCAGCGCGAGCTGTTCCCCAAGTTCTCCTCGACCACGGGACCCCCCGGCACCAGCTCGTCGGGAACCGCGGAAGGCGGCGGAGGCGATGGCTCCGAGGGCTGCTTCAGGCCCGTCCGCGTGTTGGGGGGCACGCCAGGTGCATCTCAACCCACCAGCGCTGTGCCGTCGAGGCGCAGTTCGTTTGTGGCTGTCCCCGCCGCGACGGAGCGCATGCGTACGTTGACGATGTTGCCTCAGCAGTTGGTCGTCTCTCCAGAAGATGCGACGGGAGGTGGCGGAAACGGAGCGGCATCCGCTGGCGTCCCTTCCGTGGCGTCGTCAAGTTCACTGAGCAGCAGCAATGCTGGCGGAACTAGGTGAGCGTCCTTTTTTTTTTTTTTTTTTTTTGTCGAGACACTGTGGGAAAGCTGGCTCCACGTTGAGATAATTCTTTGATATGGAGCAAGCTTCCTTGCACGCTGATCTTCCCTAGATGTGCAATCAAACATAGAGAAAGAAGAAAAATCTTCAGGCTTTCTCTGTTCAATCAAGGGATACTAATCGCAATGGGTATTTTAGTCACTATTGGTCTTGACATGTTGTGTTGAGGGTTTAGGGGTTTATGGGTGTTCAACGTCCCAAAACGACTCTGGCTCTAGGAGACGCTGTAGTGAAGGGCTCCGGAAATTTCGACCACCTGGGGTTATTTAGCGTGCGCCGACATCGCACAATACATATGCCTCTAGAATTTTGCCTCCATCGAAATTCCACCACCGCGGCCGGGATCGAAGCCGGGTATTTTGGGTCAGCAGCCGAGCGCTTGAGAGATATTGGTGGCTGTTGATGCTCTGGTTCATTGCTTGCATCAGTGATGATAGAGTTGGGAACGTGAGAAATTTTGCATACACATGAGGAATAGATACGCATACATATCAGCAGGCTGGATCATAATAACGCAGACCAAAACGCTACAACAGTCAGTCGTGCGGTGGCTTTCCCGTGGTGCATCATTCGTGCAAGGGGGTGAAGCATCCATAAGCGAGGAAGAGTCCGCTGATTTTGCCATTGCTATAAATATACCGGATGCGTTGTGAAGTTTCTTCCCCACCAAGAACAACTAACTTGGACTGATTTCTGTGAGCACTAGAAAAGCAGCTGCTCAGATCTTGTGTCACGGATTTCTAATCGAGATTTTTTCATGGTCTAAATGTCAATTAATGTCTTTGCACCTCATTCAGTAGTTCCATTTTTCAAAGTTCAGCTGTTTGGATCGTATGTTTTCTCGGGTTTGTTTCTTTTCCCCCGAGAGTTTTTTTAAGCGTGTCAACAAAGTTTTACTGTAATAAAAATCAGTCACCGGGTGCAGGCTCTAGTGGCGTTCTTGTAGACAGGCAAATACCTAAGAGTCGAAATGAAGAAAAATGCCTTAATTGCTCTTGTTGTTTCTTCGCATCACTATTCTTCAGGTCAAGGAAGACGTCCGTCTTCAGGGGAATCTGTGAAGAGGAAGTGGCCTACCTTGGCTATTACAGCTCTCATGAGACACTCATGCAAGAGGTGAGAGTGTCATGGTGTCTCACATGAGCATGATGTATTATGAGTGCACTGATTAAGCTGTTTTAGTTTCGGGCACCTGTTGTAAACTTGTTTAAATTTTACTAAAAATTTTATATCACATAATGAAATTTTATTGAGTAAGGTAAGGCTTATACTTTGGTCTCTTTGAGGTAAGTTAAATTTTTTACTGTGATAGGTGCTCAATGGTAAATTAACAGCACTAACGAAAGGTGGGTCAGAGAGGGAGTTTACAGACAGGACACTTACTGGACTCCTCTTCAGCTAGCTTTATTCTTGACAAGCCAGAACAAAAACAATGTTCTGCACATGTGCCAAGGTGTACTTTTGACATCTTTATTCTTAGCTGGTGGACAAGAATAAATATAGGCTAATGGGGGTTTAATGTCCCAAAGCGACTCAGGATATTAGGGATGCCGTAGTGAAGGGAGCAGAGGAAGCTTTTGCTGCTCTGGCCAGCTATGAGAACTGCGTAGTGCTTTTACGCACAAACCACACACAAAAGTAAAGCAACGTATTTGACCTTCACAAAATTGGGTTTTAACTGTACGATACTGTCCAACACAAGGCAGTGTTGAGCGGAAAGCGAACCTAGTGAAAGACAGTGATGATGGAATTGCCTTATTGTAAGAAATTGCCTACTGTTCCGTGTAGATGCTAACTCGCAAAGTGGCTGACTCCCGTGGGAGCAGTGATTGGGAAATGGAAACTGGCCTTTTGTCGTTGCTCCTCTGTGCAAACCTAACTTGCTGCTCAGTCGTTTTACGTGAGCGTCGCAGTCCGTGATGTGGTTGTTAATCCGTCTCTCGTCCCACCAGGTGATGTCGGAGCAGGCGACGGCCGTGGCCAAGCACCTGCGCGAGGTGGTGGCGCAGGCGTCTCTGCACTGCCGCCGCGACTACCTCTGGAAGTGCCTCATGTGGCGCCACAAGAACTCGGACGATGCCAGCGGCACGGTTCGGGAGAACAGCGTGAGTGAAGCTGCTGAATTGGCCTCTCTTTTTTTCCCCTTTTGAGTTTTGTCTACAGCATTCAGCTGTAGACAAATAAAAAAAGTATTAAAACAACATGTCTACTTAGGGCAGATAGTGACCGCTGATCCGGATCATGAGAGGGAAATAACTAGAAGAATAAGAATGGGGTGGAGCGCATATGGCAGGCTATCTCAGATCATGAATGGCATCATCATCATCATCATCATCAGCCTGACTAGACCCACTGCAGGGCAAAGGCCCCTCCCATGTCTCTCCAATTAACCCTGTCCAGTGCCAGTTGCGGCCACTGTATCCCCGCAAACTTCTTAATCTCATCCGCCCACCTAACTTTCTGCCGTCCCCTGCTACCTTTGCTCTCTCTTGGAATCCACTCCGTCACCCTTAAGGAACAGCGGTTATCTTGCCTTCGCATTACATGCCCTGCCCAAGCCCATGCCATGCCCATGAATGGCAGTTTACCAATATCCCTCAAGTGAAAAGTATGCATCAGGTGTATCTTACCGGTACTCACCAACGGGGCAGAAACATGGAGGCTAACAGAGAGGGTTCAGCTTAAGTTAAGGACAACACAGCGAGCTATGGAAAGAAAAATGATAGGTGCAACGTTAAGAGATCGGAAGCGGGCGGAGTGGGCGAGGGAACAAACACGGATTAAGGACTTCTGGTTGGAATCAAGAGGAAGAATGGGCTTGGGCAGGGCATGTAATGCGAAGGCAAGATAGCCGATGGTCCCTTAAGGGTAACAGAGTGGATTCCAAGAGAAGACAAACGTAGCAGGGGGTGGCAGAAAGTTAGACGGGCGGATGAGATAAAGAAGTTTGCGGGGATACAGTGGCGGCAACTGGCGAAGGACAGGGTCAATGGGAGAGACATGGAAGAAGCCTTTGCCCTGCTTTGGGCGTATTCAGGCTGATGATGATGATAATGAACAGTGATCATATCGTCGAGATTCTACTTATAAGCAAAAAAAAAAAAAAAGCTGGTGTTACACACATGTAAATGGTGTTACACACATGGAATTGTTTACCCGGTTCTACTCGCTCTCTTCCTTTAGAGCTGTTTTTAGCGGCTATTGAATAGTTTTTTCGTTTTTCTTGTTTTCACTCATACTGTTTCGGATGTTTGCCATTGTTGTGCTTCATGTTTTCCTAAACTGTTGTTCACACCCACCCCTGCAATAGCCCAATAGGGCTGCAGTATGTATAAATAAATAAATAAATAAAATGCAGCATAGCCAGAACTGCCATTTTCCACGTCATTCAAGTTGGGTCCAGTTAATGATTGCACAGTGTTGATTCACTCAGTGTGAGGGTAGCATGCTTCTCTACATTTTAAATGTGTGTGTGCATGAGTGTGTCTGTATCAGCATTTTCTGCTTTAGAAAAGGAGGGCTTCAGAGCAGAATGCTAGGTACCGCCACAAGAAAAGAAAGATCAGGCATATACACTGAGCAAGTGTGGACTTGCTTACAGTATGTTCATCTTTTGTCCCAGTAAGAAAAAAAAAAAATTGCATGCTTCACGTCCTGAACTGACCGCTAGATGGAGCACACCGAGTGCATCGGAACAGTTGTGTTCATGGGGCCACTGGACATAAAAATTGCGAGGACACTTTGGCAACTAAAGTGTTGAGAAGCGAAAGCCGAGGACACCATGCCGTGACGACTTCTGGTGGATGTGACATCACACTGTTCCCGTGGCTATATCGATACCCAAATTGTACATCTTTCGGGGATCTTAAGTGTTAATTACGCTTTATTACGCATTTTTCCATCTAATTTGACACAAATCCGACGTTTTTGCAACCATTCTATGACAATTTTTCCTATGCTGTGACGACTTCCGGTGGAAGTGACGTTGTACCGTTCCCGTGGCTATATCGACGTCCGCGCTATTTTGATGCAATTTCGACATTTTTGCCTATAATTAATTAACTTATTACTGTACAGTCATCAAACTTGGCTTCTAGGTTCATTTTTCCTCCTCTATCTGAAGCAACCATTCGTTTTCTCCTATCTTGTTTAGTTCCCTAGTTTAGTTTAGCTTTAGTTTAGTTCCACAGTTCCCTAGTTTAGTTTAGCTAACACGAGTTAACACGCTAACAAAGGTGTGACACCCTCTGCTAACGGATGACAGTAAGAGCCATTAAAGGCTTTCGCCTTAAAACAGGCCCTTGGCCGCTGTAAGAGTCCGTCGTGCGAAGCAGGCGGTGAAGTTTCGGTTCTTGTGCACTTGTGGTGGTGGTTGACCTTAGGGTTGTGTCAGCAGGTGCGGCCGTCGGTCAGCTACGCCGAGCTGACGGAACTGCTCGGCTACGTGAAGACTGTGCCCCTGGATGACGTGGACCCCCAGCTGAAGCCCCTGCTGGCCTCGCACTTTGGCTGGTACCGCAACCTGCTGCGGGTGCTCACGACACGCTACGCCGAGAACCACTGCCTGTTCGTCAGTCCCGACAACACTGTGCAGTACCTGGTGAGGGGGCTCGCCCTCGTCGGACAGTTTTCAATCATTTTTTCGTTTACCGGATATGCTGCACGGTTGGTGTTTTTCATGCTGGCTGGTTTGGTTCGTTGGCGAGTCCGTTTGCTGGTGTCCAGTGCACAGCGACGTCATTGATTTAGTTTGTCTAATTGATTACTCACTTTGCCAGTAAAATGGTGAGTCAACGCAAACTTTTGTGTTTGTTTATTTTTTAGTGCTCAAAGTTTATTTCAAAAAGATAGGCTGACAGCAGAGACCAGGACGGCACAAACTCTTGTAGAATCTTCATCTTATCTTCAGCTGATCATTGAACTGGTTCTTTGGCTGCCATTTCATTTCATCCATTTCATTTTAATACCTTAAAGACCCACTGGGGGTATTACATAAGGGGTGGGTACAATATAGTCAATTGAACAAGTGTTATGTTGAAAAAAGGTTCCATTCTTTGCACTTGGAAATAATTGGATCAATACAATGTAAATTGAATGTTCAGTTGGCTGCTATAATCAGTCCATGGAAGCATTTGCTTTAGGGAAATGCAATGTGGCATATCTAGGTCGCCTAGCTTCTTGCAGTTCCATAAAAACCATGGATTTTAGCAAAGTTCTCTTTAAATTTAGGATCTAGTAATTAGTGGAAGTTCTGCTGGGGCATTGACGCACTTGTTCTCCGGTCTGCTCAAACAAGTTAGCACGTCAAGCACTGCAGTTTCGACAGCTACACGCTTGCATGTTGCTATGGAGCGAGTAAGAATTCTGGAGCCTGCTGAAGGAAATATTGCCGTATTTGCACAAATATAATGCAAGCTCTTTTTTTCTTGAATCACCTTCTTCGGAGAGTATTTGCGTTATATTTGTAACTAGTCTAGAAGGATATAGCACGGATTTTTTTTTATTTAGATACCCATGGCATGCTCACCCACCAGCATATTTTGCACAAATGTTAAACACTCCGTGGTGCAGTTTGCATTGCTTATCTTAATTTTGTTTGTATGACTGAGTAGTGGTGCAACTCACCTGAGCGGAAAACAACTCCTCAACTCGTACCATTGCAAAAAAGGTGCAGCTTCTTCTTTTGTTATTGCGTCTTACGCAGGTGGTCATGTCTTCCAGCTGTGCGGACTCGTTCATGTTGCTGATGACAAACAACCAACTCGGTCGTGCTGTGAGTACTATTGTCATAGCTTTTTCCCGGGGTCATCACGCAAGGGACATACGCAATAAAAGCTCCGTAATTTGGTGTCAGTTAGTTCGAAATACCGGATAATTCATCGAATTTGTTTCTTGCCGTAAGTTTTTTAATACACATTTCACTCGATAATTCCAGCAAGCAGCCTCAACTGGCTTGGTTTGTTTGAAGACCTGGGGTGCTATGCAGGAATGGCCGAGTTCCCTGCAAACTTGTGAATGCCGTAGGTTAGCTGGCAATGCCTTGCCGATTTTAAAAGGTCCATGCACTTGCATTAAGCGAACCAGCGCTTAATTATGCTCTCCTGTGTTACATGCACCATCATGTAGACAGTAACAGCATTACGGCTTAGCGTGCAGCATGGGGACGTCAAACCGACCAAAGCTTGAAATCTCGAAATATCGCGCAAGCTTGAATTATTGGAGTTCAAAAGATCAGTCGGCCACTGTACCAGACATCTCGATTACAAATCAAAATGGACGATCGATCTAGCGGTGTCACCCATTTTCTTTCTGCACGCTCGCACTTTGTCGCAGGACCTACGACTGGTCCACCGGGAAGAAAACCAGCACGAGAAGTCCACGACCGCCGACAAGTCTCTCTCCGGCCTGTCCACCCTGCATGGCTTGGTGGAGGAACTGGTCGCGACCTGCTGCTTCCACGAATGGGCAGGTCTGCTCACGTGACAACAGGCCACGGAGGAGTCGGTTCTCCTCCAGAACGCTCCCTCTCTCTCAAGTCTGCCCCTGTGACTTCCTCGCTAGGGGGCGACGAGGCAGTTGTGGCTTGACGCCCAACCACTGTTCGGTACTTCATAGTGTGCTGCTGGCAGTGCTGGTACGATGTTGCTAAACAGACACGTGACCCTGTCTTGTCACAGGACAAGCTGTGCATCCTGTAGCAAGGTGATCGCACTGTCACGTGAGTGCTGACATTCAGGGAAAGCAAGTGACAGATGTGACAGCGTTGAGCGTGTGTTTGTACACTATCTGCCACTGTACACACACTGTACAGTCGGGGACAAAAGTCTCCGGACCACGTGTTCCTCAAACAAAGCTTATAACTCTACTATCAGACAGCGGCTGCACACCGCACTTGTGGAGATGAAAGAACAAAAATTTAACGTTTACCTCCACAAGTGTGGTCTCCAGCCGCCAACTAATAGCAGAGCTATCAGCTTCGTTAGAGGAACACGTGGCCCGGAGACTTTTGTCCCCGACTGTACATACATACTGTACACTGTAGGCTGTCAGCTCTCTCTCGCTGTGAGATGCAGCAAAGTTCTTTTTAGCTTTCCTCATGAGATGAAAATGTGTCGTATATAGATGAAATACCGAAGTGGAGCGGAAATCGGGATTCAAGTCGCAAGTGTTGCCTTGCTCAGTGCATTGGCCTTCCGCCTCATATTGTAGGCAACACAGTTTCTGATAACGCTGTTTCTTTTAACATTGTACGCTATGTGCAGTGTGATGGCCGCTCTGAAGTACTTGCCAAAACAGCTAGTCAAGCACTGTGTGTATATTTCAGCGCGAAGTGATTCAGGTTTTGCGGTGTTTTGTTTTTTGGGGTGCTGGAAGCAATTTGAGGGATGCCCTACCTTATGATAGCAAGCGCAGTGCTTTTATGGAGTGCAGGATATATTTACCCCTTTTTTATCTCAAGCTGAGAGTGTGTTCAGATGTCTTGCTGTGCGAGGTGTTGAGATGTTTCAAGCCACGAGGTGATTTATGCACCCATCACAACGGCACTCTATATGGATGACTGATGGTGGTAGGTTTTACTTGCAGTTTCGATGGTGACCAGTGCCATACATCATTGCAACAATAGTGGTGTCTTCATTTACTACGATTTGCAGTTGATTGTCAGCGTGAACACTTTATTCTGATGTGGGTTTATTTATAGTGTTGAATGATGCCATTTGTTTGCCGTGCTTTGCTGCTTGTAGTTCAGCGCTCGACTGGAAGCCACTGTGGGCATCATTTTTTTTTTTTTTTTACTCCCGGATTCCATGACCTTGTGAAGTAGTTTTCACTCTTGTGATCGAGTGTGCCATGTCTTGGTAGAGAAAAGAAGACAAGAGAAAGCTATTTTGATTTTTTGTAGCACTTTTTACAGCACTTTTTGTAGCACTTTTTGTAGCACTTTTTGTAGAATCTCTTGGCTTTTAAGACTTGCTAAGTACTGAAGTTGATAGAAATAGCCAGATCACCGAGGACTGCTCACAGTTGCTCAAAACTGATTTGTGTTAGCTTTTTTTGTTAATTTTTTTTCTTTAGCTGTAAAACTGTGCTTTCTGCTGATGTTGTTATAGCTGTGGAGACGTTTTCAAAAAAGCAACTTACACAAATCCTTGTAGATTCAGCAGTATGAGATTGATAGCAAGCTTATTGTGCAGGTTTTATGATAGAGGTGCCCTGTTTTCCAAGTTGTGCCCATATAATTTATGCAAGTGCATTGTTTTTCACATTTGTCACTTGTGTGGGGAAAATTATCTTCCTGACTTCTTGCCATTTTTGCCCTGAACCAAATGCATCTTTTTGCTGTAGCTGAATGAAGTGAAATGCCTTTTCTCAGATTGTATCCTTTATATCAAAGCAAAAACTTCCTCTAAGTTATCATTGTAGTCTGTGAGAGTGCCATTACAGTCTTAGAGTGGTGACCTGTTCTCATTAAATTTCGAAACAGGCTGTATCATGTATTTTGATAGTTGCTTTGTTTCCCATTCTGTGGTGTCAGTGTGTGGCAATGCACATGTCAAGCTATTACTTTTACAATTGCACTGTATTTGTCAGGTGAGCTTAAAAACCTTTTCTAGAAACTATTGTTTCACGCTTCAACTCATACCCTCTGCTGTAAAAAGGGCTTCAGGTTTGATGCACAGTTTTAGATTTCAGAGGATTAACAGCTGCATTCTTTGCGTTCTTGAAACTTCGGGATTTTAGTGATCTGCTGTGGTTATTGAAGGCAGCTCGTACAGGATTTGATTGTCTATAGCGTGTGTTTTTGGACATTTAGCTGTGTCATATTTTGATTTTTTAGCTTTTTGACCGATGGGGTCATGAACGCAATCGACTAGGACAGTAAAATTTCAGGAGCATGTTGTAACGTGTGTGTTCCAACATGCGTTGAGTGTTTCATTCCTGTATGAGTAATACTCCTGTGATACTGGAAAAGAAGCATGCAGTACATTTTGATGTAAATAAAGCTCATTCTTATGGGATTTTTGTCACACAGAGATGCATTGTAAATAGGAAGCTCCAGTGTTTTAGCTGCAGACTTCTGATGTTCCCGCTTTTGTGCAGCTTTTGCGAAAAGCTAACTATAAAGGACCAGTCAGGAAATTGACTGCTCGTTTTCCTGGTTTTGGTTCGTTAAGGACAGCCATTGTTCTTACCTTTCACTTGCTTATTCAGTTCTGTGGTCTCATTTGAAAAAAATGTATTTATTTGTGTGGTGAAGGCCAGTTAAAGGCAGTGCCTGATGTTGTGTGGAGATTATATATAATGTAGACTTGCATCTTTGGCTGAAGGACTTAAAAATTCCTTTGTTCAAGCTATGGGCCTATTTGCTTTCAGATATAGTGCAAGACAAGTCCCCTTGTCGAAACGTTGGCTCTAGCAACCTGAGGTTTTCCCCTCCCTTGTTCATTTTGTGATTAATATTCATTGAGAAGTAATTTAACATCAGCAGTTGTCTGGATTGTCTAGAATCATTAAGAAACTGCTATTGAATATGACTCTTGTTTGTAGAGTAGTGAGCCAAGCACAGATTCTACACGTGGCACCACCTGGTAGGTAAAAAAGCAACTACACAACTCGTCTTTCCACAGAGTTGGTGTGCTATTTTAATCAGTCGCCTGGCATGTGGAGCTGTCCATCAGATTAGCTACTATTTGGCTCGCTTTTTCACAGATGGTAGTTGCAATTGAGAGCAATTTCTCAATCATTCCAGGCAATTCTGGTAGTTAACGATGGTAAATTACATTTTAAGTGATATAGATGGTAATATGCTACATATTTGGGTGCAAATAAGTCCAGTATTTACACAGGAATTTTTTTTTAATCCTCCAGCGAAAGATGCAAGGCCACAGATGTTGCGTGACTCTTACTTTTGCTTTCCCTTGTTGATGTTAGTGCCAGGATCAGCCATTCAGCATGAGATATGGTATTAAATTGAATAAATGAAGTATTGTACACAGCCGGATATAGGGTGCACAGTTTTCTATGAAAAAAAATTTGTTTTTCGACTGTACAGTGCACAGATTAGCTGTAAAGATAATTCTGCAGATTGTATGTATGTGTGGTCAGGATTGAATAAAAACATTGCTCCGTATCGATAAAATGTTCAGATAGTTTATATTGGCTTTCATTTTCAACTAATGCTTGGCAACTGCTATGTTACTAGGTCGATGCAAGACCGATGCATGCCACAGCTTCTTTAGAAGTTTTGACGGTAGCTAGCACCTCCGTACTTGCTAAAGCAGGCACAAGAGCTTGGTAGAAGGGCAGTAGAAGCAACAGGATAGACATAGACTACTACTAGTGCAAGTATGTACTGTAGTAATCTGGTGAGGTGATGTATAGTATATGCATAGTACATACCTGTGTGCTTTGTACCTGTCTAAGCGCCCTGGTGGATTGCTGTTGATCAAAGGTGTGGCTTAAAAATATCACTTTACTAAGCAGGGGGTCCTATGCTTCCATTTTGTATCTTTAATGGGTTAGCTTAGATTAGCCTACAAGGTTTTAACTGATCTAGTGTATTGACTATGCCTCAGAAAACAGTTTATCTGAAAAAAGTCTGATTGAAATCTATCATGCCTAAGGAACTGGGGGCTCCAAGTGTCCACCAGATGTGAGACAGTTACTACAACTTCCTTTCCTCAAATCCAATTTTCCGTTCCTTCATTGTGGCACCTCTTTCCCTCTGTTCTTTCACTCCCACCTACCTCCCTTACTGGCATGGATTGCTGAGATTTCCTCTCCTCAAAAATGATTTCAAAGCTGTTTCCAATGTGCTGAACAGGAGATGGTGTTCTGTGGACTCCCTGGCAGCCCTGCTACATGCTGACAGCCTTAAGGAGAAACACTGGTCTTAAACTTATTTTTCTTATTTTTAGTCCAATCATAATGAAACTGTACCACCTTGCTCAGTTTTTTTATGCTGATTTCAACAATAAATTTACCTTTCTCATAAATTAGTACTTTCCCAAGATAGTTAATTTTAATTAGTCATTCATTAGTACCTCGGTGCAAAAAAAAAACTGCTCAATCAAAAATAATTTTTAATCTATGGCTACATAGTATGGTGAGTAATGAGTGCAATAATCAAAATCATTTTTACATTTTACCCTCATTGGTAATTTTACAGCACTTGGAATATCAATGTTCAAGGTGTGAATGTAATGCATCGATAAACTTTGCAAAATTATAAATTTTTTAAGTGTGATTGAACAAATCTGCTACAATTATTGCACACACTGTGCCTTCAGCTTCCCTTAGCAAACAATATGACATCTCTGTCTGTCCTAGATGTTGAGATATCGACATACTAAGACAGCCAGAGGTCCAAAATTTTCATGCCATTAAATTGTCTGCCCCTGCATAAATTCAGCCCACACAATGATCTGAATTTAATATTATGGTCAAAATGTTGATTTCTTGAAGGAAAAAATTGGTACAATTGGAAAATAATTGCTGTACATTCTACAAATGTCATTTTTTGAAAATCGATTTTTTTGGTCATTTTTTAGTCTCAATGACCAGTGTCCCCCCTTAAGGGGAGCTTAAGCATCTTCCAATTTTTTAGTCATTACTGTATTCTGTGCATATGCGCTTATAATAATGATATAGTTTTCACCGCAGTGCTTCTGAAAGGGAAATGCCAGCATAGAGGATAGTGCACTAACAGTATAATATTTCTCCAGAAAAATATTTCCAGAGACCATGGAAGCAGGTATTATATACGTGCCTGTTGAGCAGAACAGGTGAACCAGGCATGAGTACACGAGTTCTGGTATCCACGCAAGCTGAGATTTCTAGTAAGTCTTGACACATGGTGGATGCAGGTGCTCAGATACACGAATCCTTGTAAATGCTGCACGCTTAAGAGGTCCACATATGACGCAGCTGCTGAGTTTGTTGACACTGTTGAAACCTTGGCTTTAAGCTAAGACTTTCTTGCTGCGAATGTGTGATGAGTGCATCACCTTTTCCCTATTGCGCAAAGAGAGCTTGTTCATTCTGTACTCGAGACGCTGCTCACTGTGGCAAAACTAAATTGGGTTGTCTTTTAACACAATGAGACTGAAAACGAAACTGCAAGTTTGGCAGTGAGGTGTTTGGTGCTTGCTGATATGCAAGAGAGCTTTTACTGTCAATATGTGATGTCCCCTTTTCACTTATCGTACACATGCTGTCGAACAAACCAGTTCTGAGAAGCCCAGGTACCACTTCACTCATTTTATTTACGTGTAAAATATGTGTGTTATGCAAAGGGCTGGGATTCTGGTTTCTGGTGTGTGCTTGTCATGAAGATCACCATGTACCGTGCAGGGGAGAGAAAAAAAATTATGGTCGATCTGTCTGGTTAGGCCTAATGCGAATTAGGTGTGCAAGCAGTTTGGGTTTTCGCTTCAGTTCTGGTGTTCAGATCCAGTGTTCATGTATGGCAGTTGTTCGGATGGCGCTAATGGGTTAATGTCCATATATGCGGAATTGGTCATTTTCTACATTCATAGATCCCTGGGAGTCTTACTACCACTCCTGGGGCGGTGGCGCAGCAGTCAAGCGATGTGCCACTGCTCTTCAATTGGCAGGTGCTGCCATCGCTAGCACTTGGGTTGCTTGGATTGAGTTGCGACCCAGGTTGGTCTTACCGAGCAGCCTCTCACGATTAAGTGAGCTGCCTCCTCACATGGTGGGCAGGTTTCTCTGTGTGTGTGTGTAATGTTGCGAGAGCATGATGTGCTTGACTGCTTAAAAGAGTATATAGCGAAGAAGTATACCGCTTCGCTAAAGGAAACGTTTTTATTCCACTCAACATTTCGATCGGAGAACCAGTCTTTCTCAAGAGTGATTTTTTGGAAAAGATCGGTCCTCTGATCGAAACGTCTAGTCAAATAAAAATGTTTCAAGGTATATATATATATATATATATATATAGAAGAAGGGGTCACAACTTTGCAATTATCTTCATTTAATACCGACAGTTTCGAACGGAGGACCGTCCTTCCTCAGGGTATACTTTGCAATTATCTTCATTTAATACCAACAGTTTCGAACGGAGGACCGTCCTTCCTCAGGGTATATGACGGTCCTCCGTTCGAAACTGTTGGTATTAAATGAAGATAATTGCAAAGTATACCCTGAGGAAGGACGGTCCTCCGTTCGAAACTGTCGGTATTAAATGAAGATAATTGCAAAGTTGTGACCCCTTCTTCTACAAGTCTTCCTGGCCCATTGAACGACAGGACCTGCTGCAACTACTATATATATATATATATATATATATATATATATATATATATACATGCACTCATACACGCAACCAAGCCTGTGGTGCGGCCTGATCTCGGTGACTAGAACTGACTACGCAGGCCACCCTGGTCTAGTACTTGGCCGCAACTTTCTATAGCGTTAACAGATCAGAAGCGGGTATAGTGGGTGAAGGGAACAAACGCGGATTAATGACATCCTAGTTGAAATCAAGAGGAAGAAATGGGCTTGGGCAGGGCATGTAATGTGAAGGCAAGATAACCTCTGGTCCTTAAGGGTAACGGAGATTCCAAAAGAAGGCAAACGTAGCAGGGGGCGGCAGAAAGTTAGGTGGGCGGATGAGATTAAGAAGTTTGCAGGGATATGGTGGTCGTAACAGGCAAAGGACAGGGTTAATAGGAGAGACATGGGAGAGGCCTTTGCCCTGCAGTGGGCGTAGTCAGGCTGATGATGATGACGACCTGGGCAGCTTGCTCACCACCCGGAGTGCCGGCGAGCAGCCTGCCACAAAACTGGCTTCAGACAGACAAACACAACTGCTAACTGCAGGGAATGGCCATTATAAGTGCTATAGCGCACTAAAAACTTAATCACTGCAGCGGCAAGTTGCCCGACCGCAGTGTTTTGAGCCCGGGTGATCGACGTACGGGTCAAGGCCGTCCAACTAGCCGTTGGCGTGATCTATCGGCAAACCGTTAACTTCGTGTTTCGTATTTGCCGCTCAATTCATAGCTCCCGGTGGTTCCAGCTGTCTCGCTTCTTTTCTTTATCGATTCGCTTTAAAAATAGACCTCGCCCGCAGCGCCCCCTCGGCGGCGACAGTCCAACGCCGATGCTGCACACAGGTGGCGTTTGCTGCGCCGCCTTTGCAACGATAAGCCGGAGCGCAAGCTGCAACCTGCCGTCGAACACTTGGGTAATCGGAAGCGAGCGGTCGTGCCGTGTTCCTTTTCTTGTGGTGCTCGCTCGGTGTTCGATGCGTGTGAGCGATAAGTAGCGTGCGTCGTCGATTGCAACAGAGAATAACATCGTGGTGAACGCAGCACAAGGGACACACGACAATGTTCTCCGGACGCAGGCTGGCTGGAGGCCTAGTTGCGTTTTTCGCCGTGGCTGTAGCGCTTTGCAGCTGCGAACCGCTTCGCAAAGTCTCCGAAGAGTGCGAAAGCTGTGAATCCCACTGCGAGCTAACCTACCCGGCGCACACGTATCCAAAGGTGAGTGGTGAATTGCTATCCTGCTCGACGATGCTTCTTGCACGACCGATGCGCGCAAGGGGGAGTAGTGTTTACAGTGATCGTTCCGAGGCCCCAGCTTTCGCTGTCAGCTGTTGTGACGAACGATGGCTTGCCGTTATAGAACCAGCTTTCAGTAGGTGGGGTTGTTTGCGCGCGTTGTCGAGTTAATCTGGCTATCAAGGTTGCGCCCTTTTCTCCGTGCTACAAAGTGAATTTGCGAGGCAGTTGTACTTTGCTCGGGAATTAAATGGCGCCGAGGTTTCTGTATCGTAGTGCGGTCGCCCCTTTCGTTTCGGATAGGATGCATGCAATACGCGCGGCCGCACCGTTCCTGGTAGTACGACCGGAATTGTACAGGCGCGCCTCAGCGTCCGGGGAGCCTTGAACCACGGGCCTGACCGCCACGCACGCAGAGCAAATTGAGGAGAAAGGAAAAAAAAAGGGAAACAATAAGAGAGAGAAGGGCGCGGGGAACCCGCGAGAGGTGGACCGCGAGCGCGATGAGACGAAATAAAAATACGGAACAAAGCGATCGAAACAGATGCGGCGCTCGCTTTGCTGTCGCGCGTACCGAGACATCTGTTCCGGCGAGAGCTCCAGGCAGGCTCACTGCTAAAGCTGTCATGTGTGTGCGCGCTTATTTCGCTTTTCCCTTTCTCTCCGCAGCCCGCGCACCTCGACGCTTGCAAGAAAGGATGTCGCAACTTCGTCGTGGCCGGCTTCAATGCTGTGACCCACGACATGAACGCTACGCACTCGGCGTGCTTCAACGGTATGGTGGGGGTTTTTCTCGAGTTCCTTTTCGTCGCAGCGTAGCATGATTCACGCGCGCTGAGTTGTTTTCGCGCGCCTGTGTGCAGTGCTTATCGCCTTCTTGTAACACCCTCTCCCTCTTACGTCGGCCCTGACTCCTGACCACCCTTTCCTCGCGGCGACGCCCTGAGACAAAAACACGAAGAGAAATCTAGAACGAATGTTCCGCGGACGATGTAGACCTCCCAGGTTCCGTTTTATTTTTAATCGCTGAGCGAGCATCCTCTGTCTGTGCACTAGATAAGAGGAAGAGTGATACAACCCGACTGCGAAGTTTGGCGCGTATGCGCGCGCTAGCTTTTTTTTTTTTTTTTTGTGCGCTGAACAGCTGTGGCCATGCATAGCTGTGCGGGTTGCTATATGCATTGTTGCCGGTTCACCGGCGTCTAGCTACTGTGCTCTTGAGCCTTTTGTAAGTTCCCTCTATCCTTTTGCACGTGGAGTGCTCCGTCATTTGCATCGAATAAAAAGTAGGTGGCCGGTTCGCTGAAATGTTGGTTTCTTCCCGAAACTTGTGCACGTGTTAGGCTCATATTCTTCTTTCTGGATGACGTTCGAATCCTGGAAGTCATAATAAAACAAAAAAAAAAAAAGCTTTCACGTCCTGCGAGACCCATTGTCATGACGAAATACTTGCCTCCGTGCTTTTACAATGTGTGACGCACGGAACGACAAGTTTTCTGACAGGGGGGACAGTTGTAGTCCTGTCTCATGGTCTGTTGAACAGGCATTCTGGCAACGTCATTCTTTTTGTTCTCCAGTGATTTTATTCATATAATATATATATTATCAAATATATGATTGCAAAAAGGAATCCAAAATGAACTACTGCCAAAGCTGCAGAGGGGCTCGCAAACTTAAAAAGGCAAACATACTTTCGGTGAACTGTTGCTTTTGCTTTCTCAAGAAACATGCATGTGCCACGTTGCACGCTGTCACGACGCTGTTCATGTGTTCAAGATGGTTGCTAAGGGCTAAGCTTGGCTAGTTGCGTTGGTTTTGTAAATTTGACCATTGTAGTGGTGTATGAAACCAACATATGCTTGTACGCTTTCAAGACGCACTTTAAAATTTTACTGGGATGCTTCGGCATAGTTGTTTAGATGGGAGAAGTCTAACTGTCCCAAGTAATGCAAGCTTAGTATTTAGGATTAGGAGTGCTACTTACTGCCTATAACACATAAGCACTCAACTTCAGCACTTAGCGTTACTGCCTGTAACACATAAGTACTCTCCTTAGCTTCAGTACTTACTTTAACTAGTGCTAATGTCTGCTAGGAAAGACGCTTCCAGTTAAATTGTTTGCAGGATAGAAAAGACAACGGCATTATCATTACTCTCGACTCAGTACTTGGCTTACAGCAAGGCTGGCGTGTTTGTGCAGCATGCATTGATAGGGGTGTGAAGTGCTTATCTGATAAGAGGCTAGAAAACAGCGGCCTTTCTTAAGTGCACCCACAAATTGGAGGGGAGACTGTTTATTCCTCTCTCACAGTGAACAGCTTGTAAGTGGATGGGGACAGCAAATGTTTTTTGCGTTTCTCTTTTTTTTTTCTTTGGAATGGTGCATTGAAACACTGGTCACCGTGGAGAATTCTGCAGTGTAGTTTCACATGTGGTTTCTTCAACTAAAGCGTGTGTATGATGTTGCAAGTAGGTTGAGATCATACGAGGCATACAAAAACTGCTATATAACTGCTGCTTCATCTAGCTTGTGCCTGCCTGCCTCAAAAGCTGGAAAAACGGTTACATGAACAAACAGCTATTATATAGACGCTTTTGCACATCTCGCATGCCGTCAACATACTCTCAGTGTCATAGGCACCTACTGCACAAACTGAAAGTAAGACTACATTGGAAAAAAAATTCTATCGAATGTTATCTTGAGGAGGGTTGTGAGGCAAAAAAAAAGTGATTTTGATCAAAAACTCCATTTTTGGGAAATTGGATACACATGATTGATAAACTTTTAAAGCACCTGTCAATTATGTTGAGTTACGATGTGCGCAGTAGAAATCTGGAAAGTGGATTATTTTCGCGTGAAGGTGGTTTACTGGAAGAGTCCAGAAATTGTTGACACACAATGCAGTAGCTTAAATGCTAATTGCAGTTGATTTTTGCCCTTTGTGGCCTTTTTAAGAATGGCCTTCTGCCATGACTGAAGCAGAAACAGAAACCAAAATCTGCCATGACTGAAGCAGAAACAGAAACCAAAATGACATGATCCTAGCCTTGCAGAACAGAAACTCGTCACATCACCTTTAAAGACTTTCAGAGTTTATTCTTCTAGCCTTGCAAGTCATGATTAACAGAAATGCATCACATCACCTTTAAAGACTTTCAGAGTTTATTCTTCTAGCCTTGCAAGTCATGATTAACAGAAATGCATCACATCACCTTTAAAGACTTTCAGAGTTTATTCTTCTAGCCTTGCAAGTCATGATTAACAGAAATGCATCACATCACCTTTAAAGACTTTCAGAGTTTATTCTTCTAGCCTTTCAAGTCATGATTAACAGAAATGCATCACATCACCTTTAAAGACTTTCAGAGTTTATTCTTCTAGCCTTGCAAGTCATGATTAACAGAAATGCATCACATCACCTTTAAAGACTTTCAGAGTTTATTCTTCTAGCCTTTCAAGTCATGATTAACAGAAATGCATCACATCACCTTTAAAGACTTTCAGAGTTTATTCTTCTAGCCTTGCAAGTCATGATTAACAGAAATGCATCACATCACCTTTAAAGACTTTCAGAGTTTATTCTTCTAGCCTTGCAAGTCATGATTAACAGAAATGCATCACATCACCTTTAAAGACTTTCAGAGTTTATTCTTCTAGCCTTGCAAGTCATGATTAACAGAAATGCATCACATCACCTTTAAAGACTTTCAGAGTTTATTCTTCTAGCCTTGCAAGTCATGATTAACAGAAATGCATCACATCACCTTTAAAGACTTTCAGAGTTTATTCTTCTAGCCTTGCAAGTCATGATTAACAGAAATGCATCACATCACCGTTAAAGACTTTCAGAGTTTATTCTTCTAGCCTTGCAAGTCATGATTAACAGAAATGCATTACATCACCTTTAAAGACTTTCAGAGTTTATTCTTCTAGCCTTGCAAGTCATGATTAACAGAAATGCATTACATCACCTTTAAAGACTTTCAGAGGTTATTCTTCTATCCTTGCAAGTCATGATTAACAGAAATGCATCACATCACCTTTAAAGACTTTCAGAGTTTATTCTTCTATCCTTGCAAGTCATGATTAACAGAAATGCATTACATCACCTTTAAAGACTTTCAGAGGTTATTCTTCTATCCTTGCAAGTCATGATTAACAGAAATGCATTACATCACCTTTAAAGACTTTCAGAGTTTATTCTTCTATCCTTGCAAGTCATGATTAACAGAAATGCATCACATCACCTTTAAAGACTTTCAGAGGTTATTCTTCTATCCTTGCAAGTCATGATTAACAGAAATGCATTACATCACCTTTAAAGACTTTCAGAGGTTATTCTTCTATCCTTGCAAGTCATGATTAACAGAAATGCATCACATCACCTTTAAAGACTTTCAGAGTTTATTCTTCTATCCTTGCAAGTCATGATTAACAGAAATGCATTACATCACCTTTAAAGACTTTCAGAGGTTATTCTTCTATCCTTGCAAGTCATGATTAACAGAAATGCATTACATCACCTTTAAAGACTTTCAGAGGTTATTCTTCTATCCTTGCAAGTCATGATTAACAGAAATGCATCACATCACCTTTAAAGACTTTCAGAGTTTATTCTTCTATCCTTGCAAGTCATGATTAACAGAAATGCATCACATCACCTTTAAAGACTTTCAGAGTTTATTCTTCTAGCCTTGCAAGTCATGATTAACAGAAATGCATCACATCACCTTTAAAGACTTTCAGAGTTTATTCTTCTATCCTTGCAAGTCATGATTAACAGAAATGCATCACATCACCTTTAAAGACTTTCAGAGTTTATTCTTCTAGCCTTGCAAGTCATGATTAACAGAAATGCATCACATCACCTTTAAAGACTTTCAGAGTTTATTCTTCTAGCCTTGCAAGTCATGATTAACAGAAATGCATCACATCACCTTTAAAGACTTTCAGAGTTTATTCTTCTAGCCTTGCAAGTCATGATTAACAGAAATGCATCACATCACCGTTAAAGACTTTCAGAGTTTATTCTTCTAGCCTTGCAAGTCATGATTAACAGAAATGCATTACATCACCTTTAAAGACTTTCAGAGTTTATTCTTCTAGCCTTGCAAGTCATGATTAACAGAAATGCATTACATCACCTTTAAAGACTTTCAGAGGTTATTCTTCTATCCTTGCAAGTCATGATTAACAGAAATGCATCACATCACCTTTAAAGACTTTCAGAGTTTATTCTTCTATCCTTGCAAGTCATGATTAACAGAAATGCATTACATCACCTTTAAAGACTTTCAGAGGTTATTCTTCTATCCTTGCAAGTCATGATTAACAGAAATGCATCACATCACCTTTAAAGACTTTCAGAGTTTATTCTTCTAGCCTTGCAAGTCATGATTAACAGAAATGCATCACATCACCGTTAAAGACTTTCAGAGTTTATTCTTCTAGCCTTGCAAGTCATGATTAACAGAAATGCATTACATCACCTTTAAAGACTTTCAGAGTTTATTCTTCTAGCCTTGCAAGTCATGATTAACAGAAATGCATTACATCACCTTTAAAGACTTTCAGAGGTTATTCTTCTATCCTTGCAAGTCATGATTAACAGAAATGCATCACATCACCTTTAAAGACTTTCAGAGTTTATTCTTCTATCCTTGCAAGTCATGATTAACAGAAATGCATCACATCACCTTTAAAGACTTTCAGAGTTTATTCTTCTAGCCTTGCAAGTCATGATTAACAGAAATGCATTACATCACCTTTAAAGACTTTCAGAGGTTATTCTTCTATCCTTGCAAGTCATGATTAACAGAAATGCATCACATCACCTTTAAAGACTTTCAGAGTTTATTCTTCTATCCTTGCAAGTCATGATTAACAGAAATGCATCACATCACCTTTAAAGACTTTCAGAGTTTATTCTTCTAGCCTTGCAAGTCATGATTAACAGAAATGCATCACATCACCTTTAAAGACTTTCAGAGTTTATTCTTCTATCCTTGCAAGTCATGATTAACAGAAATGCATCACATCACCTTTAAAGACTTTCAGAGTTTATTCTTCTAGCCTTGCAAGTCATGATTAACAGAAATGCATCACATCACCTTTAAAGACTTTCAGAGTTTATTCTTCTAGCCTTGCAAGTCATGATTAACAGAAATGCATCACATCACCTTTAAAGACTTTCAGAGTTTATTCTTCTAGCCTTGCAAGTCATGATTAACAGAAATGCATCACATCACCGTTAAAGACTTTCAGAGTTTATTCTTCTAGCCTTGCAAGTCATGATTAACAGAAATGCATTACATCACCTTTAAAGACTTTCAGAGTTTATTCTTCTAGCCTTGCAAGTCATGATTAACAGAAATGCATTACATCACCTTTAAAGACTTTCAGAGGTTATTCTTCTATCCTTGCAAGTCATGATTAACAGAAATGCATCACATCACCTTTAAAGACTTTCAGAGTTTATTCTTCTATCCTTGCAAGTCATGATTAACAGAAATGCATTGCATCACCTTTAAAGACTTTCAGAGGTTATTCTTCTATCCTTGCAAGTCATGATTAACAGAAATGCATCACATCACCTTTAAAGACTTTCAGAGTTTATTCTTCTAGCCTTGCAAGTCATGATTAACAGAAATGCATCACATCACCGTTAAAGACTTTCAGAGTTTATTCTTCTAGCCTTGCAAGTCATGATTAACAGAAATGCATTACATCACCTTTAAAGACTTTCAGAGTTTATTCTTCTAGCCTTGCAAGTCATGATTAACAGAAATGCATTACATCACCTTTAAAGACTTTCAGAGGTTATTCTTCTATCCTTGCAAGTCATGATTAACAGAAATGCATCACATCACCTTTAAAGACTTTCAGAGTTTATTCTTCTATCCTTGCAAGTCATGATTAACAGAAATGCATTACATCACCTTTAAAGACTTTCAGAGGTTATTCTTCTATCCTTGCAAGTCATGATTAACAGAAATGCATTACATCACCTTTAAAGACTTTCAGAGTTTATTCTTCTATCCTTGCAAGTCATGATTAACAGAAATGCATCACATCACCTTTAAAGACTTTCAGAGGTTATTCTTCTATCCTTGCAAGTCATGATTAACAGAAATGCATTACATCACCTTTAAAGACTTTCAGAGGTTATTCTTCTATCCTTGCAAGTCATGATTAACAGAAATGCATCACATCACCTTTAAAGACTTTCAGAGTTTATTCTTCTATCCTTGCAAGTCATGATTAACAGAAATGCATTACATCACCTTTAAAGACTTTCAGAGGTTATTCTTCTATCCTTGCAAGTCATGATTAACAGAAATGCATTACATCACCTTTAAAGACTTTCAGAGGTTATTCTTCTATCCTTGCAAGTCATGATTAACAGAAATGCATCACATCACCTTTAAAGACTTTCAGAGTTTATTCTTCTATCCTTGCAAGTCATGATTAACAGAAATGCATCACATCACCTTTAAAGACTTTCAGAGTTTATTCTTCTAGCCTTGCAAGTCATGATTAACAGAAATGCATCACATCACCTTTAAAGACTTTCAGAGTTTATTCTTCTATCCTTGCAAGTCATGATTAACAGAAATGCATCACATCACCTTTAAAGACTTTCACAGTTTATTCTTCTAGCCTTGCAAGTCATGATTAACAGAAATGCATCACATCACCTTTAAAGACTTTCAGAGTTTATTCTTCTAGCCTTGCAAGTCATGATTAACAGAAATGCATCACATCACCTTTAAAGACTTTCAGAGTTTATTCTTCTAGCCTTGCAAGTCATGATTAACAGAAATGCATCACATCACCGTTAAAGACTTTCAGAGTTTATTCTTCTAGCCTTGCAAGTCATGATTAACAGAAATGCATTACATCACCTTTAAAGACTTTCAGAGTTTATTCTTCTAGCCTTGCAAGTCATGATTAACAGAAATGCATTACATCACCTTTAAAGACTTTCAGAGGTTATTCTTCTATCCTTGCAAGTCATGATTAACAGAAATGCATCACATCACCTTTAAAGACTTTCAGAGTTTATTCTTCTATCCTTGCAAGTCATGATTAACAGAAATGCATTACATCACCTTTAAAGACTTTCAGAGGTTATTCTTCTATCCTTGCAAGTCATGATTAACAGAAATGCATTACATCACCTTTAAAGACTTTCAGAGTTTATTCTTCTATCCTTGCAAGTCATGATTAACAGAAATGCATCACATCACCTTTAAAGACTTTCAGAGGTTATTCTTCTATCCTTGCAAGTCATGATTAACAGAAATGCATTACATCACCTTTAAAGACTTTCAGAGGTTATTCTTCTATCCTTGCAAGTCATGATTAACAGAAATGCATCACATCACCTTTAAAGACTTTCAGAGTTTATTCTTCTATCCTTGCAAGTCATGATTAACAGAAATGCATTACATCACCTTTAAAGACTTTCAGAGGTTATTCTTCTATCCTTGCAAGTCATGATTAACAGAAATGCATCACATCACCTTTAAAGACTTTCAGAGTTTATTCTTCTATCCTTGCAAGTCATGATTAACAGAAATGCATTACATCACCTTTAAAGACTTTCAGAGGTTATTCTTCATAAGACAGTTTTCGTAGTTCACCTTTTGAAGCACAGTCACTCCACAGTTTGGAAGCAGAAAAATAAGATACAAACTAGTACGAGCAATTGCCTGTGGGTAACTTTGCATTAATAAAAAACTCCTGCCAATGCAGCAAGGGCTTCCAGCCGTAAAAAAAGAAAAAAGCCTGTGAAATAAAATTAACGCTGCTGAAATCTATGATCATTTTTTTCTTGGACCAACTCCCACAGTTAGGAAAATATTCATACTGCGTAACAAAAATTGTGCGAAGAACTAGACAAGGCACTTCTTGTTCTGAATGGTTAGGTTTTTATGCCAGGAAAGTCAAATTTTTTTTAGTGGTGGCGGCAGGAAAGTGAACATCGCTTTTAAGCGGTGCGATTTTTGAAAAGAGTCATTATGAGGCAACAATCGCTTCCTTTTATCCTGTATGAGGGGCATTTTTGGGGTTATCTGTACCAAAAAAAACTAATTGCAAGTATTAAAGAAATGGCAGTTTTCCTAAATTGGCACTTAGTAGCCCATTCTAATGCAAACAACTTTTTGGCACTCAAGATGTGGTACTGAAATTTCAATTACCTTCTAATGGCACAGTGTTCCATCATCCCTGAAATTTTCCACCGAAACTGGTGCACTGGTTCAATTGTTGAATGTTCAGACCCGCATCCTCATACTATGTGCTGGTCAATTGGATGTGCCCTATGTCTAGTGATATAATTTCTGGTACAGTTGCAAGGAAAATGCTTTTGAAGCCTTCTCAGGGGATGAAGTCTATTAGCCTACAACTTGCAGACATTAAGCATGGAAGGAGTCGACAGTTGAAATCATTTCTTTATTTGAAACAAAGATATTGGAACTATGTAATGCTGCAAAAAAAGGTGCGAGTGATGCTATGCTTCTTTGTAGCGCAAGCCTTTGGTCCTTTCACACCCAGTGTGGTGCTTGCAGCTAAACTAAGACAGCTGCTGCTGTTCTGCTGATGCTGGTAACGCACTGTTAGCGGCAAACAGGGAAGGCCTTTGTATTCAAAATCTACTAGTCCTTTAGTCCCTGCTAGAAAAATCAAAGGCCATGTTCAAGAGTAATTGGACCTTTGTTGGCCATGTAGCATAGTGCTAGATGAACACTGAATGCATATAACTTTCCATCTTGCAGCCTGCTCAGAGGCCTACCCCAGCCAGCCCACATACTATGCCTGTACTGAGGGATGCGATGAGCAGTTCAGGCATGTCAGTAAAAAGGTGAGCCTTGCCAGTGCACACTTTTCGGTTGCAGCAAGCTTGTTTCGTTTCAGTCGGCAACATTGTGACAGTCTCCCAAGAGTGCCTCTTCCAGGCAGAGTGCTTTTCTGAATGCAAGTGTTTGCATGGCTGTGAGCTAACATTTTATTTTCCACTTGACATTTAACAGCAGTTTGCGATCAGTTTCGTTGATAAAGCACACTGAGAACCGTTGCTCCAGCAAGGTGATAGCGGACTGAGAGGCACGCTGCTGGCCAGTATCGAGCTGGACGTGCAGAGAAATCGAGCGCTTTGTAGTAATGTTCACTGCATTGATTTCTCTGTGCATCTTTTTCAGAAATTTGTAATGCTTAGGCAGCCCCCTACCCCCCAAAAATGGTGCAACCCCATGCTCAAGTTCCTCTGCTTGTGTGTGCAACCTCTGCATTCGACCCGTTGGGGCTGAGAGGTTTTAATTACTATATCACCTGCACTAGCTGCTGAGTTGTACTTGAACAATGCAGGGCAATAACAGGGACATTCCTTAATCCTTTTTTTGTTAAGGTGTGAGGGGGGCATGAACCAGGCAAGGAGGGCTTCATCACATTCGTGATCAGGTGGTGCAAAGTAGCAAGAGAGGTGAAGGGGGGGGGGGGGGGGGTGCACTATTATTAAACATCCTCCTGGTCAGTGTCTTACTGAAACACTCTGCCAGTTTTTAGGGTTCCGGTCACCACTTCTCATCTCCCCTGGGCACTGTCATCGTCGTCATCTGGAGAAAACGTGCTGATTGAAGCTCACAAAAAAGCAATATAACACTCTCTGCTCCAGTCGGAATTAATAAGGAAAGCTTTGAAGGCTTGTGTAGTGTTATCGTGAGTTGCAGCATTGTGCCTTTCTTGGTTGCCAAGTTTTCAGTTGCTAAGAGCACTTTGACGTCCTTGTGAGGCGAGGTAATGCGTCGTATCAAACTGTGCAGCCAACCTGTGGTGCGCCATCGTTGGCTGTTGCAGCTGACGTAGCTCTGTGTTTCTCGCCCTTGTTTCTTTTTTCTTGGTCCGGCGGTGTTCCTGCAGACGGAGCACAAGTCGCACCTCCACTCGCTGCGGCTACTCATGCTGGTCCAGAAGATGTACGAGACGGTGGTGGACCATGTGTGCCGCCTCATCAGGCGCACCTTCTACGCCGTCTACGTGCAGAAGGACACGGGCAACCTGATCGTGGTGCGCGGAGAGCTGACGCCCATCCGCATCCTCGACCCCCATGCTGGTGAGTTGTGTGCGCGTGGAAGATGACGTACTGGCTGCTCACTGGCTTTTGCTGAGCTTTCTACCGAGGCATGCTTGCTGTGATGGTGAGGTAGAAGCCCTTCCCTGCCTGTGGATTGCGCTGCCTCCTGTTGGTAGCTTGGAGTACCATTCCTGTGAGGACGATCGGCAGCACTAGTGGCACCTTATGGGACTAGCACCGGTTCACTTGTCAAGAACTCATCTTTTTGATAGCTGCATAAAACTTTCATGATTTTGTTCACAGTGCAACAAGAACGGGAAAGACGACAGACGAAAAAGTAACACAAACAAGACGTTCTTGTTGCACTGTGAACAAAATCATGAATACTTACCAACTCGCCCAAATTTCTGCCTTGCTGAGCATAAACTTTGGCTCATGAAACAAGGAAATAGTCTTTGTGAACTATGTGCCGCCGCGGTGGCTCAGTGGTTATGGCACTCGGCTGCTGACCCGAAAGACGTGGGTTCAATTCCGGCCGCGGCGGTCGAATTTTGATGGAGGTTAAATTCTAGAGGTCCGCATACTGTGCAATGTCAGTGCGTGTTAAAGAACCCCAGGTGGTCGAAATTATTCAGAGCCCTCCACTACGGCGTCCCTCATAGCCTGATTTGCTTTGGGACGTTAAACCCCAATAAACTATAAGCCATCTTTGTGAACTATGTGGTGAAGTTCAGAAAACTTGAAAAACTATGAAAAAAGCATTTCACTATTTTATTTATTTATTTATTCAAGTTACCCCTAAAGGCCTTCCAGAAGAGGGTATTACAAAGGGGGGGGGGGATGCAATCATATAAGTAATCGCGATACATTTTAACAAAGAAGTGTAGCAAAAAACGTTTATTAAAACATAAGGCATCACACAAAGGAAAAATGAACACTAACAAAAACAGCAGACTTATACATATTTCCGACACATTCATTTCCACCCTAACTTACTCTTAGGAGAGAATGCAATAGTAGATTCATCAGGAGTTGTAGCTTCCTAAGAAAAAAAGGGAATGTCATCATTAAAGGTGCACTGAAGAGGATTCTGAACTTGTCTTTTTGCCGCGGGAACTCGATCTACACGTTCCTAGCATTCTTAGAAACTGCAACTTATTGCCCTGTATGGCCGATTTCCCTAATTAAATCGTATTAACGTCCGGCTCCCGCCCTTTTTTTTGAATTCTGCCTCGTACGATGGGCGGAGTCGACCAACGCGTGAAGTTCATTTCAGCCAGCTCCGTGGAGGCTTTGCTTTCGCTTTATTTTGTTTTTAAGGTTTCCATGAATAAATAGTTTCCTTCGCAGATAATATAGCTGCAAAATAAGCCCGCAGAAATAAAAATACGCCCGGACTATTTGCTACTACGGACTACTACGTATTACACCGCCGATGGCAGAGCGGCAAGCCGCCACGGGACTGGGTGAGAGGCACTCCACGCGTTGGTCGACTCCGCCCACCGTACGAGGCAGAATTAAAAAAAATGGGCGGGAGCCGGCCGTTAATTCGATTTAATTTGGGAAATCGGCCATACAGGGCAATAAGTCGCAGTTTCTAAGAATGCTACGAACGTGTAGATCGAGTTCCCGCGGCAAAAAGACAAGTTCAGATTCCTCTTCAGTGCACCTTTAAATTGTAACACTTTAAAAATAGTTGTTCGCCAGGGTAGCAGTGAGGTTGTTCCGACCCTATGTTTGGTGCATGATAGCCTCAGCTGCTTATATGCGTCGTAAAACCCAACGCGCCAACCAACACCCAGAACTTTGACAAAGTGTCTCAGGTAAGTGTGTGCGCGGTACGGTACGGTATTTGCACAAATATAACGCGAGGAGCTACGAAAACAAATACGTATTATTACTATGTTATTATGATCTCCAGTTGTTCAGGCAAGCCATAGCCGAGGACTCGAGAAGTCCGTGGAAACGGCCCGCAAAAATACGGAAGCAACGCATATGTCGATGTTATTTGAGAGGCCACGCTCGGGCGCACATCAAAGCCTCCGATGCGTCAACACACGTGGCCGCTGTCACCCCACTGCCGCCACCACTGCTTCGGGTTTCGGTGGGCCCGGGCCGGCACCTGCTCGCATTTCTACCCCTTTCCTTCTCCACTCGCGTCTTGTAGTGCCTTCTCTTTCTCATCGATGCCCCGCGCCGCCTTCTTTCCACGCTCGTGGCCACCCTCTCCTTTGCCCTTGCATGCCGCCAGGGTTGCTCCAAGGTTATCGAGAAGTTGGCTTCTCCTGGCAGCTCCCGAGCCAGGTGGTGAAGGTCGCTGTCCGGTATCTTGGAGAGCAGCGAAAAAAAAAAATATCGCACTGTTTATGTAATTCGATTCCGCGTATAGCGCGAGGCATCTTCTAAAGCAGATGATTTAGGGCAAAAGAAAAAAATTGAGAAACATTTGTGAAAATATTATCAGCAGGTAGGCATGCAGTTTGTTAGCTTCTTGAAGAGTTCTCAGACAAACACTCTGACCTGTCACTTGCAAGTTTGGTGTCTAGTCCAGCAGATAGCATTTATCTGTCGCTTTCTACCTTTCCTTGTCGTTGTTTCACGCCAGATCACTCAGTAAGCGCTTGTTAACTTGAACTGGTATAGTTAGGGATACTGGCAAAGGGGGAAAGTACTCCTCACCACAGTGTCATCTCCCATGAGTGGTGTGTGCACCTTTTTATGTCGAAAGGAGGGAAACATCATATGTTGAATTTTGTTTTGATAAGCTTGCACTAAAATGGCCAATCAGTTATAACATGCACATCAGGGGGGTCCAAAGTTGACAACTGCCCTTTGGATGTTCTATTACTGAGTGTTCAAAATAAAGGGTGGGGATTGCAAGCAAGGTGCTGTGAATAGGGCAAGCATAAATGAAGTTCACGGAAATGATGGATGCCAATGCAAATCACTCAGCATAACGGCGAGATAGTTTCATGGCGTATTCAAGTCAGCTATCCAGGGCACGTTTTCTACCTCATGGACCTGAACCTGTGGTTCAGGGGATATTTGAATTCGGACCCCGGGATTCAGTCGTGGATTGGGAGTAACTCTCTGCGTGTTGCATCATCCCAGGTCACCTTGCCCCATGCAGCTATGGACGTGTCTTGGGTCCGGATTTCCCCGATGCTGTGGTAGATTTCGTGCGGCTTTGCAGATTCAGCGTGATGCTTTGGATATCCAATTGGAATACACCATCTTACAGTATCAAAAATTATTTTTTAAAAGTTATTTATATGCATGCGTGTTGCGCAGGGGAGCCCTCGGAGGACCGGCCTGCCAAGCCAGCGGCGTCTTCCACATCGGAGCATGATGCGACTGCCGCTGAGTCATCGTCCTCGACAGTGTCTGCAGCGGCAAGCTCCTCCAGCTGGCTGGACTGCATCTCGCGCCAGTCGGGCATACCCGAGTGGCTGCTCATGATGGTGCTGTTCCTGGTGGTGGTGACCATGGTGTGGCTGTGCTGTGCCACCATGGTGACCTCGCCCAGCAGTTCAACACCATCCACCTCACCGCCGCCCGCCTACTCGCACCACGTGAGTGTGTGTTGTACTTGCATCGCTTGTGGCTTTCTGTGTGCCTTCGTTTTTGTGTACCCTCAGAGCACTCCGTTGAAGGTGGAAGCAACTTCGACGCACAGCATAAACTTCAAACAAATGTTCACTCTTGTTACCAGTTTGTGCTGCATGTTGTAGCGTTGGTTCTTGTCTGGCCAACTTTGCTGCCGAAGGCGCTCCTGAAACCAACTGCACCTAATTGTAACAAGGCATTATTTTGTTGATAGTGTACTCGTAACAATATTAGACCTCTTATGATAAGTGGTTGGTAGTTTGAAACTGCACAGGATGGTGCTTTCAGTGTTAAATGGGCTGGGCCTACGAACACCCAGAGACTGCGTACTGCCTGTCCTGTTGCTGCGGGGAGCGTGCAGACAGCTTGGGTGCACCATATTCATCTATTGCAGATAAGCCTATCTCTTACCATGTTCTTTATGTCAGATATATCAAACTTCTTTGTGATCCCCATTGTGTTCGATATATATCCAGCGCCGACTACGTGCAGCCAGTCATTATTAATTGAATTTGAGCAATTTTTTGTGCATGTCAAGTACAAAGGAGCAAATAGAAGTCTCGAGACGCGCAGGAAGTCTCGAGACGCGCAGGAAGTCTCGAGACGCGCAGGAAGTCTCGAGACGCGCAGGAAGTCTCGAGACGCGCAGGAAGTCTCGAGACGCGCAGGAAGTCTCGAGACACGCAGGAAGTCTCGACGCGCTGGAAGTCTTGACGCGCAGGAAGTCTCGACGCGCAGGAAGTCTCGAGACGCGCAGGAAGTCTCGAGACGCGCAGGAAGTCTCGAGACGCGCAGGAAGTCTCGAGACGCGCAGGAAGTCTCGAGACGCGCAGGAAGTCTCGAGACGCGCAGGAAGTCTCGAGACGCGCAGGAAGTCTCGAGACGCGCAGGAAGTCTCGAGACGCGCAGGAAGTCTGGACATGCAGGATGCATCAGCGTTAGTTGGGTACCCCAGTGCTTATACTATTGGCACCCCTGCTCTAGAGTAAAACACGGATAGCTGGAAAAAGACATTCGCAAGGCTGTTGAATGCTAGATTTCTGTTATGGATGGCAGACGGTGGGCGCTCAGTAAGGAAGGCGGTATCTTATTTTTTGAAATTCTCGGAATAGGATTGTCAGGAAATGTGTTCGACACACCATGTCACATTTTGAACCTGGACCCAGTTGAAATGCAACAATACGAGAAGAGAGTGAGCAACTTTTGGTGGAGAATCCTATGAATGGACAGTTCGAAGTCACACTTATGCGACAAGCTGTCAGTCTTCAACCAACTTTTTGCTATTTAGACCGAAATGTTTATAATCGAGATGAGTTAATTGAAAATATCCGATGATTGTGAAGTTTCCATGGCCTCATAATTTGTTATGTAAATTGCACCTACTCAGTGCACAATTACTCATGATGACTATACTCATGATTACTCAACACGAGTACTCTGTGCATGATTTTGCTGTATTGGTTCCACTGTGGGTATAGATTAGAGCTTTGATTACAACATTGCAGTGTATACTACAGCATTAAGGCATTAATAATGTCAACTCCTGCTGAACCATGCTGCCTTGAATGTGGACTACATAAATCATTGTCATGTATTCTGCGCAGAAACCATATTGGCTTAGCTACTTTGCTGAAGTAACTAGAGAAAAAATTGCTGTGCAGTTACTGTGTGTTATTTGCAAAACAGAAACAAAAAGAATGTCAGTTGATATGTAGATCAGTCCTAACGAAAATTTGATCTAGGCACCATTTACTTGTCTTGCTTGCACTGGCAGGTGCTTATCCAGATGAGTGGTAGGTAGCATGAGAGCCAACTTCTGGTTACTTCCATTGACCTGCGGAGCACGCGTTGCACTGTAATTTGAAACTACGGCATCGTTGTCAGTTCCATTTCCCAGCTAGCCAGTGGGGTATAACTATGGCAGCTAGAGTAACTATGGCAGCTAGAGTAGCTATGGCAGCTAGAGTAGCTATGGCAGCTAGAGTAGCTATGGCAGCTAGAGTAACTATGGCAGCTAGAGTAGCTATGGCAGCTAGAGTAGCTATGGCAGCTAGAGTAGCTATGGCAGCTAGAGTAACTATGGCAGCTAGAGTAGCTAGGGCAGCTAGAGTAGCTAGGGCAGCTAGAGTAGCTAGGGCAGCTAGAGTAGCTAGGGCAGCTAGAGTAGCTAGGGCAGCTAGAGTAGCTAGGGCAGCTAGAGTAGCTAGGGCATGGCAACTAGAGTAACTATGGCAACTAGAGTAACTGCTTTTGTCTTCTATGCTGCAGAAAATGGGCGTCAGTGGAGACCTCGACTACCTGCTCATCTACGACCCATCCGAGCAGGTCAAGGTTCAGCCACCTGTCGACCAAGAGGCCCCACCGCTGCCGGTCAAGGTGCCGCTGAGCCAGATCTAAGCCAAGCAGAGGATGTGCAAGCATCGTTATTGCGACTGTCGCCTCGCGTTCTTTCCTTCTTACTTTCCTCCCACTTTCTTTTTTTCTTTCCGTGTTGCTTTAGCGCCGACCACATTCGCTGACCGACCTCTCTGGCCGTCCCTGGCCTTGTTGTCCCAGTCAGCTTGTGGATTGGCCTTGTTTTGACTATTCTAAGCTTGTTTGTTGGGCTCTCTTTAGAGCCGTGTGAGAAAAGTGGCACATGAGCACGTCACTTCGACAGGAAGTGCCACTGGCAGTTGCCTTGGCACTTTTCTGGTGTCAAGTGCACCCGTTAAGTGTCAGAAGTGATATTTTTATGGAAACCTGCAGAGGGACATGTGTACCTCTTTTTTTTTTCTGCTGCGTATCCTTTTGAACTGGGGTTACTGAAGCATCAGTATATTCGTGAATTCCTGTAATATCGCGGGAATGTTTAAAATCTTTCTCGGTAGCTCCTGCACATGTATATATTGCTGTCAACCTAAGTCGCAACGAGGCAGTGATACCGAATTTGCCGTTTTCACTGTACTGTGCTAAATTTTTCCACTTTCTTCGTTTACGAGGTGATAGTGGTTGAAAACCTTTTCATGGGTTTCTCTGTCGGATACCCTGGGTATAGAGTTGAGGTCAGCTAATGTCGCCTTGGAATTTCAGGCTTGCTTGACGGGGCAGTTTTTGCGCTTTTCATCTCTCATTGATACAGGTTTTATTGACCGCCTTGCTGCCCCATCTCTTGGTAGCTTTTCTTGTTTTCAGCCAATACTTTCTCGTGCACAACATTGGAGTGTGTTTTTCCTTTTAGTACTTTGATATCTGTGATTAACGTGTCGGGCCATAAGCTGTTTCCAAGCCTTCATCCTTTGGTAAAAATGGATGTGCCACATCAATTTTATCTTGCACGAACTTTTATCCTTTGCAAAAGCTTTTTATTTATGTGCAGGACGAAGAAATAACTTTGTTTCTGCTTCACAGATTTTACTTGATGCACTTGGGATATTTGGGGAACACCGTGTGGGCCTCATGGCCGTATCGGAAAGCACAGAACATTGGCTGCACGCATCCCACACACGGGTGGCACAGTTGTCGCTACAAGAGCTCACAGGCTATAGAGTAGCCTTCACTTGCCAGCATTTTGACTAACGTCAAAGCAGAGAGTTAGTTACAATACGTACTGAGCCAAAAAGTTTAGCTTTTGTCTCGCAGACTACTTTAGGGTAGTAGTGCTAAGAGCAAAATGCTTCCGACGTTTTCTTGCAGAGGGCGTTACTTTGTGTGCAGCATGTCCCTTCTACGTTATTGGCACCTTACAAATGCACACAGAGGTCTTCACTGAGCAGAACAAGTGCTCTGCAGTTCCTCTTGCGATTATAATTGCTTAGGAGTTCTGTGTGAACTTAAAAATACATTTCAACTGGGGCTCCATATCGCCAGGTTACGAGGAGTTTAACATTAGTGTTCTGCTCATGTCCGTGCTAGTTGAAGAAAAAAAAAATTTTTTTCACTGCATCGTGCAGAAGTATTGTGCAATAACCAGTTCCTTTTTGCGAATGTGCATAAAGCCTCAAGTTCAGACCTTTCAATCATTTACCCATCGCTGAGGGTCAACTTTCGTTTCTAAACACACCATCTTATCTTATGAAGTTTAATGTCTCGCCCCAGCGATTCACGCTGTTTTTTTCTCATGTGTGCTAACTTCAGTCATCTAGTCGTTTGATATTTTTTTTTTTTGGAAAAGCACAATAAAACGAAAGTGATAGCTTCATGATTGTGCGTGCATCTGTTTCTACACCTGTTCTCCCTGAGAGGTCATTCCACCTTGAATATTAGCAGGTCTGTGGTAGGTTTTGATGTTGTGATATACTAGCAGTGTTAGTGCCAGTTATGCATATTCTGTTGTTCAGCTCTTGTTTTAAGAATGAAGTTGACACTGCTCTTCTTGCGTTTGCATCTCTGTTGCATTTGAACATCGCACTTGTTCTGGGACTCGGGCACATATACACACACCTTCAGTTGGTGAATGTAACGGCTGCACGAAAGAAAAGTGATTGTTTTATCAACTGCACATGCACTGTCTTTGTCCCGGATGCTTCTAGTTCGTCAAGAGACACCGCTAGCTGGGGTGTAATTTCTGGAAGATGCTGAAGTGCACCGGGATTGTGAGTATGCATGCTGTTGCTTTTGTGATGGTTGCACGGCATTGTTGGTGCAGATACAAGGAGATTCGAAATTGGACAGTGCAGATGTGTGCGAAACTTGTCCACTGCATCAACCTTGCATTATCCCGCCACTGGCCGTTAAAACCCCACCTCACTTGTGATTGGCCACACGCTTGTGTGAAACTTCCCGTGATATGTTCATGGTGGCTTAACCCTTCCTTTCATTTCGGAGTACTGACGTTTCTTCACAAGAGCGTCCCTCATAGCCTGAGTCACTTTGGGATGTTAAACCTCGTAAATGTTTCTGCACAAGAACACGTACCCCTTGAACGAATGTCTATATGTTGGTTCAATAGAAGTTGTGTTCTCTTGCGTGCATAGAATCCTGAAAGCAAGGCAGTTTCACTTCACTCCTCTTTTCTCAACAGGTGTGAACAGTGCATGTAAGCTTACCATTGGTTAATAAAATTGGATTTAGGTATTGAAACCGTAGTTCCGAAACTGGTGGCAATATTTGTGTGCTTCACTAATATGGTGTTTCTAACTACCGCACCTGCCATTCTTCCTGTTTTTTGACTAGTCTTTCAGTGTAGTGTCATAGTGAAATTCACCGTGCTTCAAGAGGATCTTAAATCCTATGAAATACAGTCCTATCTTCGCAATGCATTCTACATGTTCATACTTATGTTGTTTTATATTTGTTCCACTGTAATGTTGGTTATCGTGCATCAGTGTCTCCACATGCTGTGTTTCCCTGCCACACTGCTTTGGGCTCGCCTAGTGCCTACAGATAAGTACAGGCTTGCTGGGACTTGTTCGCAGTTAAGATTTTTTTTATTGATATTATGGCTGAAAAAGGTAATTGCAGCTCTTGGAAAGTAATGGAAGGTATGTAATGAATGCCTGAAAGAGTTCTTGACCTGTGCTTGACAGCACTTGTATGCCATTGGGTTTGCTTTTTCCATGTCTACCACACTCTTCTATTAGTTACCCTAGCGGTGGTAAGTGGTAGCCACTGGGCCGCGGTGGCTGAGTGGCTGTGGTGCTCGGCTGGTGACCCGAAAGACGCGGGCTCGATCCCCGTTGCGGCGGTCGAATTTCGATGGAGGCGAAATTCCAGAGGCCCGTGTACTGTGCGATGTCTGTGCACGTTAAAGAACCCCAGGTGGTCGAAATTCGGAGCCCCCACTATGGCGATATCCTGAGTCACTTTGGGATATCAAACCCCCGTAAAACCAAACCAAATTTGCAAGCTGTGATTTCTCGTATTCACATTACGTGGATAGCAGAATAGGCGTTTTTTCTTCCATGTCTCCTGTTCTATAAACAAGCTGTGGTTCATTAATTGTTTGATCTGGTTTCGTTTGCACATTCGAGCACAATTTTTACCGAGACACCAGAACATCGCAGCATCGCATTGCATCTCTTTATTACCTTAAAGTCCCCTAGTTTCGGGATTGCATAAGGGGTGGGCATAGGTATAGTATCGGTTAAATATGGCAGTTATACAGTCCTAAAATGTGGATGGGCAGGTGGTTGCAGTGATGTCCTTTGGAAAGCCGTTCCAGTCTATGACCGACAGAGGAATGAATGATGCAGCAAGCGTTGTAGTATTATTACTGAATGGCTGCAGCTCGCAAGGGATGACCGATGCAGAGTGAAATGCGTGCCGGAGACTAATGTTTGGTGGAATACGAAACAAGGTGTAAAAAAAAATATGAAACAAGCACATACATACATGTTGATCCGACGACAAGCAAGATTTGTTAGCCTGGACTATTCTTTTAAAGACGATATGCTGACTTTGTATGAACAATATGAAAGAATGATTCTAGCGGCTCTGTAGTGGCTCTAGTGAAGTTATCAGATAGATATGGCTACAGGGCTCCAGATGGCAGAGGCATATTCTAGTTTTGTTCAAATGAGGGACTTGTATGCAAGAAGTTTCACGTCTGGCAGAGTGTGGGTAAATGACGTTATAGAAACAAAGGGTTCTAGCTGTTAGTTGACGATAGGATGTTGGTGACATGCACATCCCAGGTTAGATCTTTGCACAGGGTTATGCCTAGGTATTTGTAAGAGTTAGATAGTTCTGGGTAATTTTAAGAAAAAATTGCATTTTGCCATATGAAGGAAAATAGAAATATGATGCCTATACTATTCTGCCTAGGAAAACTAATATAAATATGCCTCTACCATTGTGCTTAGAAAAACGAATCTGGTAGAATCGGTGGTGCTCTCAGCTTTGTTGTGTTTAGGGTACTTTTAAATTGTTAGCCAAAGTTTTCAAACTTATAACCTGCTCCAGGAAGGCGCCTGTTCCACCATGCAGAAGCCCCCACTCCTTTTGGTCAATTAAGGCCTTTTCTAGCTTTTTGCAAGACGTTCTACATTTACTGACATACATACTACATACTCCACATACATACTCCACACCAGTTAAACTAATTAGGGATGAAGTTCACGATCACAGTCGTATTATTAGTAGAGGTGTGCAAATATTCAAATTTTCGAATGTGAATCGAATTAGAATGCGAAGAAAAAAAGGCTTCTAATATCAACTCAAATATCAGTTCAGTACAAAAAAAAAAATACTTCAGGGAATGATAAACTACCAAATGTTCTTGCCCTTATTTTTTTCAAAATAGTGTATGGTCTTTGCAGCTGAAATAAACAAAAGTATACTGACTTAGCACCGTATGAAAAAAACATGAAGTGCACAGAAATCTATTTCAGTTGATTCGGCAACCTAACAGTATCCAACCTGTAATGTGGTCGTGCAAAGTGAAATCCATAAAATGACAAGTCTTGCAACAATAAATAACATGATGGCAAGTAAGTCTCATTAATTCGGAGTTCAAGGGATCGGAAGAAATGCCCAGGTTACCTGAAGGTCATTTACGAAATGCCCTGAGACCCTGAAAAAAAAACTGCCTTAAATGCGGTAACCTGAGGACAAGGGCCCACCTTACTTTACACAGATTCGGAGGTTAATGGCTGCCATAAGTGCTTCGCTACGCGGTCAAGAAACAATCCGCCTGTGCCCGGTTGCTTTTGGCAAGGACTGTACTCTCCTCAGAGGCAAAATTAGCCGAAGTAAACTTTAAAAACCTGTTGCTCAGTTACTTTCGGGAAAGGGTGTACATCGGCGTCGGAATGGCTGGACTGCTTCTAAAAAGGAATAAGAAATGATCAGCGACGCCGCAGTCGGTGTCCGAGAGCGGCATGGGCCGACACCTGCCGTCGCAGCAGGCGACTGGCGAAGCCCAGAAACCGAAACTACGCGGCCAGTCTATTTTTTGGCCAAGAGACAGGGGCCTTCCGGTCGTTGTCACGCCGGCCGCTAAGCCATGGATGCGCTAAGCCCACTAAAGTGGTGCACGGGTACAATAGGCGGCATTTTTACAATACCGGTTACCCTATTGTGAGACCTCGTTTCGCGCCCTTTCGGGATCGAGTCTCACGCGATGGTCTGCAGGGCCTTCGTGGGCTTCGATTCGTGGCTGCTATATTCGGGGACAGCTTTCTGTTTCACTACACAACAGGCGTGGTTGAGCGCGTGAAAACGGTGCGCTGATTGAAGCCCATGCCTCACTCTAGGCGCGCTAGCCTGTACTGTTGTGTCACACAAAGTTGTTTCATGCAAGACTGTTAGCCATTTTTAAAATTGGCTTTTGGTAGTTAAAAGAACGCTTTCTTCGGTGTTGTCAGCACTTGTGTACAGCTAAGAAGCGTTAAGAGCTCGTTTAATATAGTGAATATATTTTAACTGTTGTAGATCGCATTGTTTTAGTAGTTTGTAGCCCATCGTAAGTGACATCCATATTAGGTTTACATTTTCTCTAATGTGGTTTTAGGCAGCGCTGCAGAGCAAGAAATTTTTAAGAAATTTTCGAAACCGAAATCAACCAGAGTAGAAACCGAAACAGGGTTGAAACCGAAACCGCGCATTCGTAGGCGTAGCCAACATTAATGGAACTAATAACGTTGGGCGTAGCTGTGTCGAGGTCGTCCTCTCTATGAGCCACCTGTGAGCGGTGAAAAGCGAAAAATACCCGCACGCGTCATTTTTGTAGCGAAAGCTACATTGACCACGAACTTGCGATTTCGCTGTGGCGGGGCTTAGAGACCGACCTTGATCCGTTGCCTAGCAACCGCCGCAGCTGGCGGACGCCGCGCCATCTGGCATGACATCACACCGCGGAGCCGCCGCCGTCGTTTGGTATGACGTCACACCGCTTGCCTCGTCGTTGCGCTCGCCTCCGCTCGCTTCGCAAGCTGTGTCGCATGCCTGACATGATTAACCAAGTCTAACCAAGCTATGCCTTAGCTTTCGATATACCGGGTGTCCCAGCTAAATGTCACCAAACTTTTAAAAAAGGCGAACTGTCCTAGTCCAGTGAAACCAACTCAGGGTTGTTCATAGTCGCGTGGCCTAGTCTTGAGTATTTTTTTCGCTCTCCAAAGTTCGTTCATTAGTTAAGTTTAATTAGCTAACCTTTTAATTATTAACTTCAGGAAGAAAGTGTCAATGCAAAAGTTTTAGATCACCTCGAAAAAGTGCTGTTTCCGTCAAGTTACGATTTACGTATCTTCATTTATTGGCCTTAAAAGAAAGTTGTCACGTGACCAGCTGCTCGCTCACTTTTCTGCCCCAGTGTGCACCCAAAGTCTCATCGAGGAGAGGACTTCAGAAAATATGGATTTTATTCTCTAAGGCGCGTCTTGGGACGTTGAAGTGGCACAGTTGTCATGTGGAAGCTTTTTCTTATTGTGCGGGTTATGGTTAAAGGCCGGTAAAAAAACTAATTTACGTAAATATTACTTTGCTGCAAATTTCTCAGTAAGCTGTTTCTCAAAGCGATCTACAATTTTTCCATTGACACTTTGTTCCTCAAGTCAATAATTCAAAAGTTAGTTAATTAAGCTTAACTAATTAGTCAACCTTGAAGAACGAAAAAAATACTGCAGATTAGGTCACGCGACTCTAAACAACCCTCACTTGGTTTCAGACGGCTACGACACCCCGTGTTATTTAAAAGCTTGGTTACATTTAGCTGGGACACCTGGTATATATCCTGGCATAGCCGGGCTAGGCCACTGCCAATTTTCTCAGCATCAGTAGAGGTCTCGGGATTAATTTCGACCACCTGCGGATCTGTGCGATGTCAGTGCACGCTTAAGATCCCCAGGTGGTCGAAATTGGAGACCGCCACAGCGGCACCTCTCTCTCTCTCTTCTTTCACTCCTACCTTCCTCCCTTCCCTTACGGCGCGGCTCAGGTGTCCACCGAGACATGCGAAACAGATACAGATACTGCGCTATTTTCCTTTCCTCAAAAACCAATTTACCAATTTTTTAGCATCAGCCTCTTCACTCGTGTTCCCCACCCGGTTTTCCGTTGAGCGCATGAGATTATGTAGGTCCTTTGTTCCCGATTGCCGAATACGCGTAACAAATTTGCTTTCGCGCAAGAGGACGAACACAATATCCAAAGGAAATGGCGCCGATGTCCGCAGCAACGGCCCTGCCTGGTTTGTTTTCAGTGGTCATCGTTTTGTTATAGTAAATGTCGACAGTTTCTGAACTGCTTCGGGCCTTATGCTTTCTTTGTATCTTTCTCTTTCGCCGAGAATGACATTGCCGTATCTTTTCTGGAGCGGGAGGAGCTCATGATGGGATTACTCGCCCACAGCAACGCTATAGCCAGGTGGAAGCAAAAATGAACGAAACAGTGTCACCTTTGCTAACCGCATGCTTTCGTGCTGCGAAACGAAACGTACTTCGATATACATTTTAAGCTCCAGTTTGTTGGAAGGCAGGGGATTAAGCGAATTAAACGCAACAAAGCATCTTAAAAGCACCAAATTATAAATCCGCACATTTGTCAAATTATGCATCTGCAAATGTGCAGACTACACATTGGTGCTGCTTATAACGGTTAACGGGTGTTCTAAAATTGGTAAATTGGCTTTTGAGGAAAGGAAACGGCGCAGTATCTGTCTCACATATATCGGCGGACACCTGAACCGCGCCGTAAGGGAAGGGAGGAAGGTGGGAGTGAAAGAAGAAAGAGAGAAAGAGGTGCCGTAGTGGAGGTCTCCGGAATAATGTCGGCCACCTGGGGATCTTTAACGTGCACTGACATCGCACAGCACACGGGCGCCTCTTGCGTTTCGCCTCCATCGAAACGCGGCCACCGCGGTCGGGTTCGGACCCGGGTACTCCGGAAGGAAGGAAGGGAAAACTTTATTTTCACTAATGGTTTTTCCTGCGGTTTGGGGGCATCTTCAGCGACGTCTTGGTTCTACCCCCAGGAGCCTTCTCTGTCGAAGTCATCCGCCTCTAATCAGTGGTCGGTTGCCCTCAGTCCAGGGCTCCGCTGGCCACTGCCGCCCGTTGAGCTCGCTGTACCAGACGTTGTTGGTCTTCGCAGCGGTCGCTGGACAGCAGAGTCTCCCACTGCTCCGCACTCGGGTTTAGTATTTTGGGGACCACGTCTATGTTTTGGCAGGCCCATGTGGTGTGGTATAGAGTAGGTTTTTCGTCGCACCAGGGACATTTGTCCGTCTATATCGTATACGGTGCATTTTGTTTAGTATATGTAGGTTTGGGAAAGAGCCTGTTTGTAATTGTCTCCAAGTGACAGCTTCCTCTCTGCTGAGAGATTTGTGCGGTGGGGGATATCGCATTCTTCTGCCTCTATAGTTTTGTAGTATGGCCGAGGATTGCCTGGGTGCTGGCGCGAGTTCCGCGGGCTCGTCGGATGCTCGGAAAGTAATGTATCCTCGGGCTATCCTGCTGGCCTCTTGGTTCCCTGCCATCCCCGTGTGCCCCGGTACCCACACAATTTTGTGTTGGATCTTGTCGTTTTGTTCTTCTTGGCTTTTAATTCTGTCGCTCGCTGCGAGAAGTATACGGAGCGCGTGACGACCTATCCTTCCATTCATGTAATTTCGGCAGGCTGTTTGAAAGTCCGTGATTATTGTTAATGACCGCCCGGTTCTATAGCCCTCCGCCACCGATAGAGCAACGGCTACTTCCTCGGACTCTGCAGCTGTGCAGCGTCGGAGAGACGCGCTGGTCATTTCGCGTAAAGACGAATCGACCACCGCCGCTACAGCGATTTTGGTATCTCCTCCTCTCCAAGACGCGTCTGCTACACGGTCGTGGCTTGAGGAGCGTATGTTTTCTCGATGAATTCGGCCCTTGCTTCTCTTCTGCCTCGATGGAGGTTGGGATCCATGTTTTTTTTTGGTATTGGCGCTACCTTGAGGGTCTTGCGAAGCTCGTCGGGGATCGTTGCCGTCCTCGACATTTCTCGCATCTGCTCGCGGTATCCGAGCCTCTGCAGGAGCGCTCTTCCAGTCGTTGTTTGCAACAGCCTGAGTTTTTGCGACTCAAGCTGCGCCTCTCGTAGCTCCTCAAAGGTGCTATGTAATCCCAGGGCCATGAGTTTTTCTGTAGAGAGAGAGAAACAACTTTATTGCCATAGATTGGCGGGATTTAGGGCAGGTGGGCTTGGTGTGGCCCCCAGGTGGGGGCGACTTCCTGGGCCCACGAAATGAGTGCCAGTTGGATGCTCTTGTCTGGCCTTCTGAGGAGTTGGTTCCATCCGTCTTCGGAGGGAGCTGGCAGTAAGGTTCGAGGGGGCGGATTTCCCGCGCAACCCAGAGGATGTGAGCCTGGGTGGCGATTTCTCCCTTGTAACAATTTTGGCAGACGGGGTCGTATTCCCCGTCTGTGATGAGTGAAAGTCTAGAATGGCTAAGGATGGAGTGTGTCTGCAACCTGCGGAGCAAGGTGGCTTGCGCTCGATTCAAGTCGGGGTGTGGAGGCGGGAACTGGCGTCTCATCTCTCTGTAGAGGTTGGTAATTTCGGCAAAGGTCTGGGGAGCCTCGGCAAGAGCGTCTGGATCCGTGGGGCCGGCCGCCCGGTTGGTTAGTCCTCGGGCTAGTCGGTCCACCCCTTCGTTTCCAGAGTTTCCCGCGTGGGCGGGTACCCAGACCAGATTGATCTTATGGTCGGGAGTGCAGCCGCGAAGGATGCGTGCAGCGGGGTGGCAGATAAAACCTGCCGAGTAATTTTGTATCGCTCTTTTGGAGTCGCTGAGGGCTGTGCGCGTACGTGGGTCAGCGATGGCCAGCGCGATGGCGGTTTCTTCTGCCGCTGTCGGAGAGTGAGCTACTACTGTGGCGGCGGTGACGATAGTAGATTGTGGCGTGGTTGCACAAGCCACGTACAGTGTTCTGCAACTTTATCGGCACAGGTTTGAAAAATTCTCCCGCCACAACCGTTGGCTCGTTTGTGGTGAAACCGCGCACAAAGCTTCCTTATTGTTGTCCGCTTTAAGGCATACTAAGTATAAAAGTGGTACTTACCAGGTTTGGTCACGCGAGATGCGAAACCAGAAGCACCCGTGTTGAGATCGAGCCGTCGTCATCGAATTTTTGCCGAAATGTACTGGTGGCGCCATCTGGCATCGCTGAAGGAAAGCGCCGAGGCGAGCGCTGCAGCGAGCGTGGCGGCTTGATTTGAATGCGTCGTTCGGGCCATGTCGTCTGCTTAAGCGCGTGAAATATTTTTCGGCCAACGCATTTTGAAAACTATCGTAAACGAATTAAATGACTTGACGGTGATTTACCAATAAAAGATATGTTGTCCATTGTCTCCTCGTATTTCTGCCGTCTGCTTTCGCGGCTCTATTCAGAGAAACAGAAGAGTTCGGTTTGCATTCTGGTTTGTGGTGCTGGATTTTAGTATTCTTCCCTGCTTTCTCAGTCGTGCTTGCTTCGTTCTGCTGTGGAGTGTAGAGCTGCATTATGCCGACATACACTACCAAGGAGAAGGCGCAGGCAGTAGTGTGGCTGATACAGTCGGACTCCATGAGCTACGTCCGCCAGCAGTTCAAACTGAAGTTTCGTCGTCGACCACCGTCTAGATACGTAGTTTCTAAATGGCGGCGCAGGTTCGAAGAAACCGGGTCGGTCTTGAGGCAAGTGAGAAGTGACAAACTCAAGAGGCACAACGGTATTGGCGATGCACTTGAGGGGGCGTTTGAAAGTGATCCCCATATGACCTCCACTCGTGCTGGGCTGATGTTTGGAGTCCATTCGTCGACCGTGAGCCGGGCTCTAAGAAAGAGGGGATGGCGGCCTTATAGGGTGCAGGTGCACCAAAATCTAAGCCCGGCAGATAAGATCATGAGAGTAGCGTTCTGCCAGTCTGAGCAGCAGCGGATCAATGCGGACTGTGGACACCTCGACTTCTTGGTTTTCAGCGACGAAGCGGTTTTTCATGTTGACGGACGCGTGAACAGGCAAAACACTCGTTTTTGGGCAAAGGAGAACCCTCTTTTCATCCACACAAGGGCGGTGAACTCCCCACGCATCGTTGTGTGGTGTGGAATTTGGCGTGAGGGAGTGATCGGCCCGTTTTTTTTTTTCAGAAACAGTAACAGCTGAGTCCTATAAAAACATTTTGAAAGATGAATTCCTGCCGGAGCTGGTTGAATGCCATATGCAGCAAGAGATTTGCAGGTTCCAGCAAGATGGTGCCCCTGCCCACTACGCTGCCAAAGTGCGTAAGTGGCTAGACGAGCAGTTTCCAGGTCGGTGGATGGGGCGAGGATCCCCCAATATGCCGTGGCCACCACGCTCGCCAGACTTGTCCCCTTGCGATTTCTTCGTGTGGGGCTACATCAAGTCAAGGGTGTACCGCGCTGGAAGCATCGGCAGTGTCGAAGAACTGAAAAAGCGCATCTCAGAAGAGTTCACCACAATCACTGACGAGATGCGTGCTGCCGTCTTTGAGGAATACGCCCAGAGGCTGCAGCGGTGTATCGACGCTGCCGGCGGTCACTTCGAGGACTGAAACAACTGAGCACTTTATAGCACGAACTTCTGCCTGCTAATAGCTCGACAAAGTGTCTTTTTTTTCTCGTTTCACACCTTATACCGCCACTGACTTATCATTGTTTTCCTGTTCAAACGCCGGCATATTCCCCTTGCGACTACAGAGCATGCATGCCGAGAAAAGGCAATGTTCTCGTTCTGCTACAGTGCTCGAGAAGACTAACGCATGCTGTTTACTTTTATTGCGTAAGTCGTCATAGATAACCCTGGAAACGGTCTATGGTTTACATTGCCGGCATTGTAAAGCACTATAAAAGCGATACCTGAGACGACATGGCCCGAACGACGCATTCAAATCAAGCCGCCACGCTCGCTGCAGCGCTCGCCTCGGCGCTTTCCTTCAGCGATGCCAGATGGCGCCACCAGTACATTTCGGCAAAAATTCGATGACGACGGCTCGATCTCAACACGGGTGCTTCTGGTTTCGCATCTCGCGTGACCAAACCTGGTAAGTACCACTTTTATACTTAGTATGCCTTAAAGCGGACAACAATAAGGAAGCTTTGTGCGCGGTTTCACCACAAACGAGCCAACGGTTGTGGCGGGAGAATTTTTCAAACCTGTGCCGATAAAGTTGCAGAACACTGTATGTGTTTGCACTTCGGCGTGCAGCATCTACGTATATTGCGTGTTCGTCGGCAAGTTATGTGGCGTCTAGTGCTTGGGCTTTCAGCTGACGGCGCGTATCATGGCGGCCAGGTAGCATGTTTTTGGGGATTGGTTTTATAACTAGGCGGCTATAGACCCCTATCGGAATGGGCGTCGTGGGGTGGACGTCGCCTATGGGGTTGATGTTGAGACGGTCAAGTATGAGCCGCCCGTGTTTAGTGCGTGAGAGGCGGTGGATTTGGGCGGTCTTGTGTGCCTCTATGAGTTCTGTGATAGGCCGCCGCGGTGGCTCAGTGGCTATGGTGCTCGGCTGCTGTCCCGAAAGACGCGGGTTCGATCCCGGCCGCGGCGGTTGAATTTCTTTGGAGGAGAAATTCGAGGCCCGTGTACTGTGCGATGTCAGTGCACGTTAAAGAACCCCAGGTGGTCGAAATTTCCGGAGCCCTCCACTACGGCGTCTCTCATAGCCTCAGTCGCTTTGGGACGTTAAACCCCATAAACCAACCAACCAACCAGTTCTGTGAGCGTGTTGTAGATGCCGAGTTGGAGGAGGTGCTGTGTGCTGGCGTACTGAGGTAGCCCCAGTGCCGCTTTGTACGCTGAACGTATAATGCTGTTCACAGCTTCCTCGTCCTTCCGGCGGAGGTGATAATAGGGGTAGGAGTAGACTATCCTGCTAATGAGGAAAGCTTGCGTGAGCCGACAGAGGTCATCCTCCTTCATACCTCTCCGGCGGGTGCTGATGCGGCGGATAAGGCCGTTGATCTGATTGGCTGTGGTGTTTTTCTGTAGACGTGTTGCGTGGTAGTCGTAGCGCTGTCTTACACGCTTTGCGTAGCAGGGCATCCGCTTGTTATATTTCGTTTTTGTTGAGACACTGGTAGGGTAGGCTGTACGTGATTCGACTAACTACTAGGCTTCTGACTAGTTTTAGTGTGTCCTCTTCCCGCATGCCATGTCGTCTGTTGGTGATGCGGGTGATCATGCGTGCTCCGGCTCGGTAGTACCCGGGTTCGAACCCTACCGCGGTGGCCGCGTTTCGATGGAGGCGAAACGCAAGAGGCGCCCATGTGCTGTGCGATGTCAGTGCACGTTAAAGATCCCCAGGTGGCCGACATTATTCCGGAGACCTCCACTACGGCACCTCTTTCTCTCTTCCTTCTTTCACTCCTACCTTCCTCCCTTCCCTTACGGCGCGGTTCAGGTGTCGGCCGATATATGTGAGACAGATACTGCGCCATTTCCTTTCCTCAAAAACCAATTTACCAATTTTAGAACACCCGTTAACCGTTATAAGCAGCACCAATGTGTAGTCTGCACATTTACAGATGCATAATTTGGCAAATGTGCGGATTTATAATTTGGTGCGTCTAAGATGCGCGATCCTTTTGAAGCTTTAGCTTGTTTACGACCCACGAAAGTGGCATCACGGTGCATGAGTGTGCGAGTGGCTCTTTGTTTTATTAGGCCTCTCTTTAGGTGTCTTAATCCCATTGCTTAATTCCCTTAATCCCCTGCCTTCCAACAAAGGTACAGTACTGTCCATTGTTAAAGGGAACAGGCGATCGCGTGCACTTCGCGCTTCACGAAGCACTGCCGCCTAGATGCGGGGAGAATAGGCGGCATCAGGCGCATGAGCGGAATGACCAGCCACCATGCTTACTAAGCGTGCGCCTTGTGCCGACAGTTCCCACAAGTTCTTGGCGGCAGCGCTCATTGAAGTGCGGAGGTCGCACGATCGCATGTTCCCTTTAGCAGTGGACCGTACTGTACACCAGCGCGAACAACACTCTCCCGGCACGCTGACTTTGGGTACCTGCCGCTTGACAACGACGGGTACCCCATGACCTCGCTGCCCATCGGATGACCATGGCGCGCCGCATGTGCGGAATGTCTTCCACACGAGATCACAACGCTCGTGTACACTTTGTCCATCACATTGGTGAAATTCATGACAACAAAGAAGAAAAAAATTAGGAGTCACTTTGGCGACTAAAGTGGTGCAAGGCGAAAGCCTTAGTACAGCATTCTGTCACGAATGTGGTTGTGAATGATGATTCAAGTGCTGCCAGCGAATGACGCGTCCATTGGCTGTCTGCGTGTGTTACTGATGTGTGGTTAACATGTTAAGCTTCGCCTGTAAGAGTGGAACGCGACAGCATCTTGCAACGCTGCCAGGGAGTCCACAGAACACCATCGCCAATTCGGCTGTACGCCTTGCTGGACGGTAAATTTATTTTTTTAGGAAAGGAAATGTATCTCTCTCGCATATCTGGGTGGACACCTGCACCTCGCCGTAAGGGAAAGGGGGAAGATGGGAGTGAACGAAGACGCCGTATTAGCTAGACGCGCCTTTGTTCATTCCAAACCATTCAGCTGGCATTACGGAGTGGCTAGCGTGCTCGTATCGCACTCCGGAGACCCTGGTTCGATTCCCCAATCGACCAATTTCGTTCTCGGTTTTATTGATTTATGCGGTCTAACTAGAAAGGTTAATTAGGCTATTTCATATTTATATTATTGTATTTCCATCCATCGTGTTCTGTCATTCACCTGTCAATTGTTGGAACTGTCTAGGATGTTCGACACAACGTATATGAAACGAGCAACGTCGAACTGAGTGGGGAAGTGCGTGGTGGTGGAGCGAACGCAGCTTCATACTTTTTTTCAGCAGCGTCTCCTTCCGCGGACGCTGTTGTCGATGTGGCGCGCGTCTTTCTTTACTTTTCCTCTTTCTTCTGACCTCTTCATTCTCCTCTATCTTAATTAGGCTAATTGATTAATTAAGCAATTAACTAAACTCAGCATCACTATACGATCCCTTTGATTGGTTGCATGGTTACTAGCCAAAGTACAATTGGCCCCATTTGAAATTCGCGCACTGTGACGTCACGAGCATTTCGACCAATTGAAAAGCGTGACATTTTCTGTCGACAACTCCTGCTTACAACGATGAGGCATTAAAGGCTTCCGCCTTAAAAGAGGCGTCTTTTTTAAGGCTAAAGCCTTTAATGGGTCATGCTCGCGGTGTCCGTCCGTGCGCTGGAATCGGGCCTACTGTCTCCTCCGCGCAGCAGCGCTACCTTCTACCCTCCTTAGCAACCGACGCGTTGGGGGGGGGGGGGGGGGGGGGGGCGAGGCTGTGCATAGCAACCGTGACGTCACGCAGTAGCGGTAAAACGAGCGCGCGCGCGTCGGCGGTGGCAGCTGCACCACCGCTACTTCGCCAGACGTCTCGTTGCAGTCGAGTGAGTGAAACGCATGGCTCCGAAGCGGCCCAGTGATTCCGCGCCAAGCGGTTCGGGGAAGCGGCAGTGGGTTGACCACAAGGCTTTCGCCAAGCACACTTTAGAATTTCCGAAGTGTCTTCGATAATTTTCTTGAGGAAGGAATATGTGTGAAAAATAAGTTGTCTGTAATTGTACACACATGCCTTGCTTGAATTCTTTCTTTCACTTTCACCTTCCTCCTTTCCCTCACGGTGCGGTTGAGGTATCCACCCAGAAATGAGACAATTACTGCGCCATTTGTTTTCAGCGAAAACTACTATTGCTGATACGGTCATTATAACAGTACAAGGTGACAAGTTGCACGACGTTTGAGACAAAAAAAAAGTAATAAACTGCCTTGCTTTCGAAACCCGTCTCTTCCACAAGCACAATTCAAAATGCCATCTTGCGTAAGCGCACAAAACCCCTGGTCCACCTTGATGCATGAGCTGCTTGGAGGCTAACGAAATGGGTTCAGCTTAAGTTGATGAAAGCGCAGTGAGCTATGGAAAGAAAAGTTATAGGTGTAACGTTAAGAGGCCGGAAGCGGGCAGAGTGGGTGAGGGAACAAACACTGGTTAACGACAACCTAGTCGAAATCAAGAGGAAGAAAGGGGCTTGGGCAGGGCATGTAATGCGAAGGCAAGATAACGGCTGGCCCTTAAGGGTAACGGAGTGGAATCCAAGAGAAGGCAAGCGTAGCAGGGGGCGGCAGAAAGTTAGGCTGGCGGATGAGATAACGAAGTTTGCGGGCACACGGTTGCCGCAGCTGGCAAAGGACAGGGTTAATTGGAGAGTCACGGGAGAGGCCTTTGCTCTGCAGTGGGCGTATAGTCAGGCTGATGATGATGATAATATGAATGTGAGGTAGGCTCCGTTTACCGTAGCCCGTAAAAATAAGGCGAAAAATTCAGGGGGCACTTTGACTATCTAAAGTGCGTAGAGGCGAAAGCGTTTTCCGCACCACTTTCAGTGCTTCTGTGGCACTGGTGGCGTCACATGTAATTGAGTACTAATTACTAAGTGGTGACAAATCACTAATTAATGGTTAATTACTGATTAATGCCTGAATACTAATTAACTGTTAATTAAGCTTAAGCTTAAGCTTCGCCTTTAGGAGTGGAACGCGACAGCGTGTTGTAGCGCTGCCAGGGAGTCCACGGAACGCCACCACCCGTTCGGCGCGAACGCAACGGTTTTTGAGGAAAGGAAATGGCGCAGTAAATCTCTGTCATCTCGGTGGACACCTGAACCGCACCGTATGAGTGAGTGAGTGAGTGAAGAAACTTTATTTCCGCCAGAAGAAGACCCGTGCCCCTCCGGTTCCGCACGCAGGCGTCCGGGGAGGGGCAGCGTCGCAGCTGGAAGACTAGCAACGGTATAGTCGCGCAGCTTCTGCTGCCAGGCGGGTAGCGTATCGTTGTATGCTAAGGTCGGCACTTCTGAGTATGGTCTCCCATTCCTCTGCATTATTGATTCTGCCATATCCTGGGGCACTGGGGCATCTCCATAGTATGTGTTCGAGTGTAGCGGTATGCCCGCAGAACTCGCACACCTCCGCATCCTCCCTCGTGTCACCTCCTGTCCAGCTCCTCCAGAGCGGGGATGCGAAGTTTCTAGCTTGGAGTCTTCTCCAGTCATAGGCCTCAGCCGAGCTAAGCGATCTATCCGGAGGAGGATAGATCCTTTTGTTCTTTTTCTGAATGTCGATCTGTGATGCTATTAAAGGTATTGGTATGTCCACCGAGATATGTGAGACAGTTACTGCGTAATTTTCTTTCCTCAAATACAATTTTCATTTTCTTCATTACGGGCCATCTTCGTCTTTCTTCTTTCACTCCCACTTCCTCCGTTCCTGTACGGTGCTGCACCGTATAGGAACGGAGGAAGTGGGAGTGAAAGAAGAAAGACGAAGATGGCCCGTAATGAAGAAAATGAAAATTGTATTTGAGGAAAGAAAATTACGCAGTAACTGTCTCACATATCTCGGTGGACATCCTCAAAATTCAGGGGGGGGGGGGGTGCACTTTTTTGACCTAAAGTGTGGTCACTGATGTGTGGTTTAGATGTTAAGCTTCGCCTCTAAGAGTGGAACGCGAGAGCGTCTTGCAACGCTGCCAGGGAGTCCATAGAACGCCATCGCCCATTCGGTTCTACGCCTCGCTCGTCGGTAAATTGGTTTTTGAGGAAAGGAAATGTATTTCTCTCTCATATCTCGGTGGACACCTAAACCTCGCCGGAAGGGAAGGGAGGAGGATGGCAGTGAGCGAAGACACCGTATTCACTAGACGTGCCTTTGTTCATTCCAAACCATCGAGCTGGCATGGCGGAGTGGATAGCATGCTCGTCTCGCACTCCGAAGACCGGGGTTCGATTCCCGAGCTCGACCAATTTCTTACTAGGTTTTATTTATTTATATGGCCTGACTAGAGAAGTTAATTAGGCTAAATGGGTAATTAAGCAATTAACTAAGCTCAGTCCCACTTACTTGGAGCATCACTATATGGTCCCTTCAATTGATTGCATGGTTACTAGCCAAAGTACAATTGACCCCGTTTGAAATTGGCGCACTGTGACGTCACGACCGTTTCGACCAACTGAAAAGCGTGACATTCTCTGTCGACAACTGCTGCTTACAACGATGAGACATTAAAGGCTTTCGCCTTAATATTTGCATAGAAGACAGGTGCAATAACGCACTAGCATGCGCTACAGTACAGTACGTGACACCCAAAGAAGGGCTGCGGCCAAGCAAATGACACTTTTTTTATTTACATGAACACGGAAGAAGAGGTTGGTGCACATAGCGGCTCCAACTACTCCATTTTTTCCTTGCTGAGCGCGCGGAGCCCGAGCCGCGTGCCCATTGACGTGTTCCCTCGGGCACGAGAAGAACACGTATATTGGAAGCGACAGACCACAGACGTGCAGTGCGCTCGCTAGCGGTATACCATACGCGCTGGCTCCATCGACAGCAACGAGGAAGAACCGGCCTCAGTAGGCAAGCAACTCTAATTTTCAGCGTCAAGAAGACGGCTGAACGCCGAAATGCAATCTTCAACCCGGTCACAGGAGCTCTGTGCGGAGGCTTCTCAAACTGCAGCTGAAAGGGCGCGGCCAGCAAGATGGGAGAATGACGTCGTCGACACGTTCTGCCACATCAACGACGTCTTTAGGAGGTTCGACCACGTCGGAACGTTCGCCGAGTTTCTGCTCAATCATCGTCACACGTTCCCATATTCATACGGTGGGTGCATTGCAAATTTCATAAACCCAGTGGCTTTCGAACGGTGCGGAAGGTGGAATGCCCTGCTAGAGGAAGACTGCCTCTGGGGCTCGTTCGGATGCCCCCCATGGTATGCCGGCGAATACTCGGAGGCAGTCGAAATGGCCCTCGTCCGCGCCCTCGGCCACGACTCGGCAGTGGCAGTGGGCGCCATAGGACTCGATTACACCGAGGGCCGATGGACCGACCGCAAGACACAAAAACATGCCTTTAAGAGGCAGCTGGTTTTGGCTGCTGAAAGGCGCCTTCCCGTGGTGCTGTATTCCCGCAGCGCGACTCAGGACACCGTGGGCATAATTAGAGAGACTGTTAAGTGTGACCAGCCATTACACCTCGAGGGCTTTGCCGGCACCTGGCTAGAAGCAAAGTTTTGGCTGGAAACTTTTCCCAACATCTACCTCGGCCTCACGCCTGAGGTAGGGTTCCCGGGTCGTGAGCATCTCGAAGAGGCTGCCCGCAGCATTCCACTTGATCGGGTGCTGTTCGAGACGGCGGCGCCACAGTTCCTGCCTTTGGTACAAGCGCGGTGGCTTGCGTGCTCGCATCCCGGTATGGTCGTCCATGTGGCTCTCGAACTGTCCCGTATTCGGGGCCTACAAGTCGAAGAGGTAGTAGCCGTCGTTCGCGAGAACACTAGGCGCTTCTACGGCGTCTGACTTTGTGAAAATGTAATTTCAGTGCGGTGTTACTGTTTTGTTTCGTTCATGTTTTGGTTAAAAGTTTGCGCGAGTTTAGGTTGAAGAGTGGACGAACCAGTGTTTGTGTGGGGAGTTTGCTTCGATGTAATCACCGCACTATGAGTGAAAAAAATGACCTCGCCGATTATTAATCGCACTCTTCGGCGCCTGACTTTGTGAATATGTAATTATAGTGCGTTGTTAGTATTTTGCTTCGTTCATGTTCAGGTAAAAGTTTGCGCGTGTTTATGTTGAAGAGGACGAACCAGTGTTTGTGTGAGGAGTTTGCTGCTAATGAGTGAAAAAATGACCTCGCAGGCTATTAATGGCACTTGTACGGCGTCTGACTTTGTGAATACGTAATTATAGTGCGTTGTTATTTTGCTTCGTTCATGTTCAGGTAAAAGTTTGCGCGTGTTTATGTTGAAGAGTGAACAAACCAATGTTTGTGTGGGGAGTTTGCTGTGATGTAGTCACCGCGCTAATGAGTGAAAAAATCGCTTCATATATTATTAATGACACTTCTACGACGTCTGACTTTGTGAATATGTATATAATTCCAGTGCGGTTTTAGTATTTGAATATGTATACAATTCCAGTGCGGTGTTAATATTTTGTTTTGCTCGTGTGTAAGTAAAAGTTTGCGTGCGGTTTTAGTATTTGAATATGTATATAATTCCAGTGCGATGTTAGTATTTTGTTTTGCTCGTGTGTAAGTAAAAGTTTGCGTGTGTCTATGTTGAAGAGTGAATGGGCCAGTGCTTGTGTGGGAAGTTTACTGCAATATGATTACCGCGCTGATGAGTGAAAAATTGAGGGGGGCACTTTGCTGACCTAAAGTGCGGTGAGGCGAAAAATGTACAAATCTACGCCACCTTGGGGGATTCCCCTCAGCTTCGCCTCTAAAAGTAGAACGCGACCGTGTCTTGCAACGCTGCCAGGGAGTCTACAGAACGCCTTCGCCCGCTCGGCTGTACGCCTTGCTCGTCGGTGAATTGGTTTATGAGGAAAGGAAATGTATCTGTCTCGCATATCTCGATGGACACCTGCACCTGACCGTAAGGGAAGGGAGGAAGATGGGAGTGAACGAAGACATCGTATTCACTAGACTCGCCTTTGTTCTATCCAAACCATTGAGCTGGCATGCTTCCGGCAGCCGAGCTGAACGGATCGCAGGGTCATGGGCTCCAGCGGAGCAGCGATAGCGGCCTTTGACGGCCGCGGAAACAGGATCGATGACTGCGGTGATAAGGATTACCAGATTATTTTGCCGACACTGCCAACAGGACGTGTTGCTTTCAACACCGTTTTTCTTCACGGCGACGTGCGAGCGAGGCCGTTCCGGGTCGAGGATTTCCGAGACGCCCTGGCCGAGACCGGTACGCTCCCCGACGTGGTCGCGTTGGGGGCGTACCAAATCAACCACGTGTGGGCGGTTACCCTGCGGAACACGGAGGCAGCAAAGAAGTTGCTCGCCTTCAACGAGCTGCAAGTTAAGAAACGCCGCTGCCTTATTATCGACCCGGAAGACCAGCAGGTAAAGCTGCGGCTACACTGGATGCTTCACGGTGTGGCCGACGACGACATTCGGACGGCATTCGCGGCGTTTGGCAAAGTGACCGACGTTACGCGTGAGCGGTGGCGGATACAAGGCGTCAATGACAAGAGCTCAACGACAAGAACGGTCCTACTGAAGTTGAAGCCCGGCTTGAAAGTGGATGACCTGCCACACCAGGTACGTGTCGCCGGAGAGTTGGCTCTTGTCGTAGCGCCTGGGCGTCCAATGTAGTGCTTGCGCTGCCATGGTACAGGCCACGTGCGGCGTGAATGCAAGGTTCCCCGCTGTACGAAATGCCGGCGGTACGGCCACGCGGATAATGAGTGTGTCCGCACTTACGCGGTGGCTACGGGCGGGGCGTCGAAAGACGACTCTGCGGAACTCCTGATGGATGTAGTCGAGGCTGAAGAATCGGCGAAAGGCATAGAGGAACCCGAAACGCAAGCAGGATCGACGGGCTCTTCGATGCCGGACGCAAGCCGATGCCGGACGCAGCAAGCCGATGCCGGACGCAGCGATGCCGGACGCAAGCCTGAGGGGGCAGAACCTACTAGAAAGGAGACGGAGGCGTCGAGCGGTGAAGTAAGCATGCCAGCGCTCCAAGAAACCGAGCCAGCGACTCTGACCGAGGAGAACCTTGACCAGAGCGGCGCCCGCACGACCGGCGTCCCTGCCCCAGCGAAGCGGCCACACGCCCAGACCGGAACCGAAGACGACAAGGCGGAAGCCCCCAGCGTCGAAGAGCCGCCGGCAAAAACGACCCAAGGACGGCGGTCGTCCATCCGGCCACGATCAAATGTGTCGACGGAGAGGAGAGCCCTTGACAAGCCGCCCCCGCTGCCAGGCCTGGCACCAGCACCGGATGGCTCCGGTGTCAACGATGTCGTCTAGCCAAGCGCTAGACGTGAGGGGTAAGCACCATGTTCCCGGCCTCTTTCTTCTGCATTAAAATGGCTCATGCGTTCCCCATGAAAGTCGGTACACTTAATGTCAGGGGACTGGCAAGTAAGAAGAAGCAGAGCCAGGTGTACCGCCTTTTAACTGAGCACGACATTGACGTACTGGCAGTGCAGGAAACGAAAATTGACGGGGAAGAGGAGACCGGGAGCATGGTGAGACGTTTCACGTCTAGGTTTTTTGCAGTTGTCGGCCACGCTGTAGGAACGTCTGCGGGTTGTGTCATCTTTGTAAAGAATGTACCGGGACTTGAGGTTCAGGCATATACGGCGTGTCCTTCGGGTCGATTTGTTTTGGTTGACCTCCTGTACGACAAAACATATTGGCGCATCATTTGTGTGTACGTCCCAAATGCGGTGGATGAGAGGACAGCGTTTTTTCAACGCGTACAAAAGCACTTCAGTTGTGAGAAATGCCTGATCGTAATGGGTGACTTCAATTGCGTCCTGAGGGGCTGTGACAAAACCAGTGCAAGGGCATTTAGGGACAGAAGCACTGAAGTACTCTCAGAAATTATAGACACGTGCAACCTCGATGATGTGGCCGAATGTTTAGAAGGCGAGCGTTGTGTGAGACTCACCCATTTTCAACGGTCAAGCCATGCACGGCTAGATCGCATTTATGTGTCACCGAACGTTATTTCAAAATGCAGTAGCTACAATGTAGTACCGGTATCATTTTCGGATCATTGTTTAGTGAAGTGTGGGATAGGGACAAAGAAACGAGGAAATCAGTTTTCTTGGGAGATGTGGAAATTAAATAATAAGCTCATTACAGACGACATCTTTAGCAGGAAAGTAAACGAAGAAATCAGTAAATTAAAGCCGAGCGGGGAACTGAAAGTATGGCAGCAGTGGGAACTTTGCAAACAACAAATAAAAATAGCAGCAATCGAAAGGTCAAGCTGCATACGACAAGAGGAGAAGCGTGAGGAGGACAATTTAAGATCTTTACTAGCTAGACTTCTCGAAAGAGAAAGCGAAGAGCCTGGCAAATGGATGGATGACATTAGGAAAATAAAAAACAAGATTGAACTCTTTGACGAAGAACGCTATCGTGGCGCACTGGTGCGGGCTAGGGCGCAAGATATAGCTGATGGGGAGACACCTTCAAAACGAGCACTAGTAATGGAAAAAACGCATGCTCAACGAAACCACATTGAACAGATTGAATGGGGCGGGGCGTTATCTGGAGAAAGCGGGCATATCCAGCAGGCATTTCTTGAATATTATCAGGCGCTGTTTGCAAAGCAAGAAGTGGATGTGAGCGCATTCAAGGAAAAGTTTCTTGGCGCTTTGCCGCGATTAGATGACGAACAGAAAGAAAGGCTGCAGCTGTCGATAACTGCGTCGGAGGTCGAGCAAGCGATAGAAAATTTGAACTTGGGAAAATCTCCTGGACCTGATGGGTTAAGCGCCGCTTTTTACAAAGCATATAAACGCGAAATAGTGCCAGTACTGACAGCAGTTTTTAACGAAGCCTACAAAGAAAATGAATTGCCCCCGTCTTATGGTAAATCCCATACAGTGCTAATCCCTAAATCCGATGACGCAGAAAAGTTAAAGCAGGTCACAGCATATCGTCCTATCGCCCTCACAAACGTGGATTATAAAGTTTTCATGAAGATTTTAGCCTGTAGACTACAGTCAGTAATTCAGGATATAGTCGGTCCTCACCAGACGTGTGGGATCAAGGGACGCTCTATTGTTTCCAATATTCATAAAGCGAGGTGTGTGCTGGAATGTTGTGATTACACAAATAGCTGTGTAGCCATCCTTCAGCTAGATCTTGAGAAGGCATTCGATTGTGTTTCGCACGATATCCTGTTCTGCATACTCGACCATGTGAATTTAGGGTCCATTATTTGTGAGGGAGTGGCCTTGGCGTACCGGAGCTGCACGACAAGATTAATTGTAAATAAGAGTTTGGGGGCCCCCATTAGCCTGCAGCGTTCGGTGCGCCAGGGTTGTCCCCTCAGCCCTCTTCTATTCTGCATTTACATTGAAGCGTTGTGTTTGAACATCATGGAAAGTGAAAAAAATTCGAGGATTCCAGCTACAGGCAGCAGAAGTTAAGCTGCTGGCTTATGCGGATGATGTCGCGGTGTTCACAGTGAACCGGGAAGGTATAACCGAGGCCGTGGCATGCGTAAAAGAATTCACCAAGATCACCGGTAGTAAAGTGAATTGGTCAAAGTCCCTGGGGCTTTGGCACGGAGAATGGCCAACGAAGCCCGGCAATTTTGCAAACGTGTCCTGGGTGACGACCCCAGTAAAGTACTTAGGCGTTCCACTGGACGGTTATCGCGATAGCGATTCGTACTGGAAAGCACAGACGCAAGCCACGCGTGAAAAGGTGGAAAGGTGGAAAGGGCGACACCTTTCAATTTTCGCAAGGGCCACAGTGTGCAATCTGTTTTTTATGTCTAGGCTGTGGTACGTGATGCAAGTGTTGCATTGTGCAAGGATGAACGTACAGAGACTGCACCGGATCTTTGCCGTTTTTGTGTGGGCTGCGGACTGGGAACGCTGTAGCCGGACCAATTTGTTTAGGCGGGTGAAGGATGGCGGCCTGAGTCTGGGACACTTATTTCTGCGGCAGATTGTAAGCAGATTTTGTTTTGTGCGCGGTGTAAGCGATCCGTTTTTGCGCACTGTGTGCCAATTAAGGCTCGGAAATGCACTGCCGGACTTTGTTGTCACAACCGAACGTTTCTCGGGACGTATTTTTGGTTACTTTATAGAGGTTGTCGCGAGTGTTCGATTCCTGTCTGTTCGATTTTCGTATGAATATTTATCTTCTGTTAGCAGGAAGAAGTTGTATAAAGATTTGTGCGATGTAGTTCTTCCACAACCTATGTACAGGGCCTTATACAATGGAGGCCAGGGACGCGACGTACTTAAGCGTGTGAAGGCGATGCAGGTGCCGCCAAGTGCAAAAACTTTTTTCTTTAAATTACATACCGGAACACTACCAGTAAAGGAATTCTTGGAAAGGAAGCAGTTATTTCTACCTTGGGGATCACATTGTTTAATTTGTAAACAACGAGAAACAATAGACCACGTTTTTTTGCACTGTTGGGAGGGGGTATACTTTTGGGACATCTTGCAACGGACTTTAAAAAAGGAATTTCCGCTCGACGCTCATGGTATTCGGTACTTGCCTGTAGAGAGTGAGGATGGGACACCATTCGACCTCATTATGCTAATGGGCCTCCATTGTCTTTGGCGCTCCAGAATGGCAGGATATCATTGCGATCCTGATGCACGGCCAGCACGGATCTATTTTCGGGAGTGCATGCATAAGTATATTGAAGTTCAGAAACTTGCTCCTGAAGCTCCTGAGTGGCTCGAAAGAGTCGAGCCTTTGGTGACGCTTAAGGAGTTTTAATATGATGAAGCCACGCACCCCCGGGCGGATAGTGTTGTTAATTATTGCTCATTGCGCTCTGTAAGTGTATTTGTGTACTGTGGTTCTTGCCGAAGTCAGGCAATAAATAAAAAAAAATAAAAAAAAAGCTGGCATGGCGAAGCGGTTAGCGTGCTCGTCTCCCACTCCGGAGACCCTGGTTCGATTCCCCAACTCGACCAATTTCCTACTCGGTTTTATTTACTTATCTGGTCTGACTAGAAAGGTTAATTGGGCTAATTAGTTAATTAACGAATTAACAAAACTCAGTCCCACTTACTTGGAGCATCACTATACCATCCCTTTAATTGGTTGCATGGTTACTAGCCAAAGTACAATTGGCCCCGTTCGAAATTCGCGCACTGTGAAGTCGCGACCATTTCGACCAATTGAAAAGCGTGGCATTTCTGTCGACAACTCCTCCTTACAAAGATGAGGCATTAAAGTCTTCCGCCTTAAAATGACCTCGCAGCTTATTAATGGCTGCCTGTCCTGCCTTGCCGCTTGATGGTGGTAGTTCCCACTTATGTTGGTCGTACTTCGGATGATGATGATGATGAAAACTTTATTTATAACAAGGGAGTTTTGGACATGTCGGTCCTTGGGCCCCCGCACGGCCCCACTGCACTCAAACGTTCATGTCCCGGAGGCTCATGACGCTGGCAGCCCGGCCGGTGGCGATGGCTTGCTTGGCCGGGTCCTCGGAGCGCAGTAGGGTCTCCCAAGCCTCCCATGAGGTAAGGTGCTCCAGGCCCCGCGGGGGAGGATCCGCCGGGCAGAGGAAAAGAATATGGTCGAGGGTGGCTTTGGGGTGGTGGCAGAGGGTACAGGAAGGGTTCGTGTGGACTGGGTGATATCGCGAGCGTATATAAGGGGAGGGCAAAGTGCGTGTTTGGAGCCGCCTCCAAAGTGTCTGATGGTAATTGTAGAGGGAAGGATGAGGTGGGGGGTAGAGCCGACGCTCGGCTTTGTAGGCCTGCGTCATTTCACTGAATGAGTGCATGCGCTCCCGCGAGAACCCCAGGTCGGAGGCCGCCGGTGCCCGGTTGAGAGAAGCTCGGGCTAAAGCGTTGGCGGCCTCGTTTCCGGGATTCCCGGAGTGGGCAGGCCTCGCTTCTATTATTTTTGAACAACCCACGGAAGGAATTAGAACAAAAGTTCATGTTATTTTTTTCTTCCGCTGGTGATAATACGTAGCACATAAGGAGGAATAGCACCTCGGGAGATATATCCCAACGTGCTATCAATAATTTCAGTTATGTGGATTGCAACGCAGGAAGAACTTAAATGCGCCGGAAGTAACGTTCTCTCGCAAAGCTGTGACTCGTTATACCTACCCTGTCGTTTGCTAAAAAAAATGAAGATTCGTTTTCGAGGAAAGGAAATGGCGCAATAACTATCTCGCATCTCGGTGGACACCCGAATCGCGCCACAAGGGAAGGGTGCAAGGAGGGAGTGAAAGAAGAAAGAAAGAGGTGCCGTAGTGGAGGGCTCCGGAATAACTTCGACCACCTGGTCATCCTTAACGTGCACGACATCGCACAGCACACGGGCGCCTAAGTAGCACTGGCGATAACTCCAGGCTTGTACCTTTCCTTCCCCAGCGCTCTTAGCGCTTTTTGTAGCGAAAGCTACATCGGCCACAAATTTGCAATTTCGCTGTGGCGGTGCGCCGAGGAGGCACAGAGATCGACCTTGAGCCGTTGCGTAGCAACCGCCGCAGCTGGCGGACGCCACGCCGTCTGGCATGACGTCACACCGCGTGCCTCGCCGCGGAGCCGCCGCCGCCTTTTAGTATGACGTCACACCGCTTGCCTCGTCATTACGCTCGCCTCCGCTCGCTTTGCCAGCTGTGTCGCATGCCTGCTTTCGCTACGCGTATCCTGGCATAGCCGAGCTAAGCCACTGCCAATTTTTCTTCCCTTCTACTCATACACCCCCGAATGTTTCTTCTGTAGGCCTCAAGAGCCACATCCGACCATATTATGCTCATCTGCTGACAACTGCCACCACCTGCCCAATGGGCCCTCGCGGACTCGGAGGGGTGGGAGGTCGTGGTATCTAACTTGACCCACAGGAGGGCGGTGCTTTGACGGGTGCGGCAGCCGCTCTACACGTACGATTTGCAATAAGTGAAACGTGAACAACACAATTGAAATATGAACAGAAAAATTGTAGGGGACCCTTAAGCTCCGCCTTAATTCGCACATAACACAATTCTCAACTTTACATTTTTAGATCCCTGGGAGTCCTCAAACTCTCCTGGCGCAGTGGTTAAGATTGGTTTATGGTTGGTTTATGGTTGGTTTATGGGGTTTAACGTCCCAAAGCGACTAAGGCTATGAGAGACGCTGTAGTGGAGGGCACCGGAAATTTCGACCACCTGGGGTTCTTTGACGTGCACTGACGTCGCACAGTACACGGGCCTTTAGAATTTCTCCTCCAAAGAAATTCAACCACCGCGGCTGAGATCGAACCCGCGTCTTTCGGGTCATCAGCCGAGCACCATAACCACTGAGCCACCGCGGTGGCTGGAGTGGTTAAGAGATGATCTGCTGCCCAGCTATGGCAGATGTTCCCAGTGGCAGGTATTGTGTAGCCCTGGTTGGTCTTCTCGAGCGACCAATCAGTGATTTCACTGCCACCTGCCATGCATGGTGGGCAGTTTGCTCACTATCCGGTGGGCAGGTTGTGATGACGCCGCAAGGTCACGTGACCTACAGTGACCCACCCGCATCCTGGGTTGCTCTCTGGGGACCACCTGCCAGGATGATTCTCGTAATTTCTCGCTCACAACGCCTACGCCGACAACGGAGACACTAGGTTTTCTGGTGAACAGGGCCTTTAACGCTGTTGCGTTAAAATGAGAAGAGCTTAGACAGTTTAAGCTCAATGCAAGGGCAGTTTAGTTTCCATTTGAAGGTGCGAAGACTGTCCTTCGGTAGTGACTATTCACCTTTGCTTGTACTTCTTCCCCAGGAGCTATATTGTTACGGTGCATAGTCGCGAGGCGAAGACGACGTTGTTTTGGACTCTGGGCAGTTGATGACGCAGAGGACGTGGCAGCTGGTGCTTGGAGCGACTCGGTTTGGTGTGCCTGCTGCTGAGCTAACCCCCCGTAATATTTGGTGGAGGTTGGAGGTGCTCGGTATCACACCGGGACCCTGCCCTGGACCTCCGCAGCGGTCGTCAGCTTCGAGCCATCACTATGCCGTCCAACCCACCTCCGGCCGCAGCATCACCACCAGCGCCGACCGTTGTCGTGGCGCAGCCTCGCGACCCGGGCACCTTTTGTGGCACCGATGACTTCGATGTCGGTTTGGTTTGGTTTATGGGGTTTAACGTCCCAAAGCGAATCGACTGGCTCGCCATGTATGAACGTGTCAGAAAGCACAACCGCTGCACAATAATATATGTTTGTGTTTCTCTGTTGGCACTGCAGCTTTCTTGTTCGCGTATCATTTGTTGCTGACAGTACTTGTCCTATGGCGTTTCGGCTCTTTCGAAACACAGCGTTCGCTTGTGCGCCTCCGGGCGGAGTCACGCGTGGTGTTCTGGACTCTAACCGCGTGCATTCAAAGTATGATTGACGTGCCACCTCTTTACTTCCCTTCATTACTTCATTACTTCCCTCGCGACGCAGTATATTATCGCTCTTTGCATCCTTCCCACGTCATATCTTCCACCACATTTCCGGCCTTCTCAACCTCTCCCTTTGTTCACTTTTTTATGCGAAGCATATTGCTAGAGCTACCACTCACGCCGTCGCCGTGGGACCCCCACGTGACACCGTGACGTCACACCACGTGACATCGGATGAGAGAGCCGGCCTCCACCTCGCGCCGTCGCCGTGGGACCCCTAGCCGTCACGCCACGTGACACCGTGACGTCACACCACGTGACATCGAATGAGAGAGCCGGCCTCCACCTCGCGCCGTCGCCGTGGGACCCCTAGCCGTAACACCCGCGCATTTCGAACGCGCGTTCACACTCGGTGTAGGTGAAACGCTCGCTCCACCGGGCAGGCAGACGCGGCTTCCGTGGCAATCCAGGCGCTCACCCAACGCGCGTCTCGGGGTTAGTCGGCGTTCTGCTGTAGCCATGCCGTTGTCTTCCCCCACGACGAAGGCTTCTCGTGGTTGTATTAAAATGACCAAGTATTCAACCAAGGAAAGCCATGTATTACCAAGCCTAGCCACTAATATGCTTCGCATTCCCCAGGCTTAGCCAAGCTGAGCCTCAGCAATTTTTTTTTCTTCCCCTAATCCCCTACTATCAGTTCTCGGAAACCATGACATTCCTGTTACCCCCTCCGCCCCCACCTTTTGGCTTTCTCTGAACTCGAGCCATCCCCCCCCCCTCCCCCTCCCCCCGCCTTGTCCTTCCTTAGAAATGCCCCCCCCCCCCCTTTCTTTCTCCTTCCAGTGCCAGCCCATTTTGTTTGCCTTGTTCTCACTTCCCTGTGCCACGCTGACTAATCCTCTTATCTGAGTTTTACAGGTCCACCCAGCGCCTCCCCCCCGTCGCAGCCCCTTCAAAGCCTTTGTTCATTACACATCCCCCGGATATAAGTTTTTCCACTATAGCAGCTTAACGAATCAAGATTCACCTCCCTCCCCTTCCTGACACGCATCCCCTCTCACACCACTTTCCTTCCCCCACCTGGGGCCTTCCTCCTCGGAACGAAGGCCCTATTTAATCCCTGCCAATGATGAACGCTTTGCCCAGACGAAGACAAGTCCTCTTGTCGAAACGTTGGCTCAAGCAACCTGAGGTTTTCCCCTCCATTGTTCATTTTGTGAATGCCACTCAATGTTGTTCCTGATACTGGTTCGTCTTTTTAGCCTGAGGGTACAAGATGTGAAATGCGAATGATCCTTCAGTGCTTTGATGAACCAGTGCCAACCAACTGAACCGGAGTACTTCAGTTAAGGTTGAAACAAATTCTTATAAAAACATAATTCTTATAAAAATATTGACCATTATTTCATGGCATTTTTTTTCTAGCTTACACAGAGGTCTGACGCAAAGTTTGGCTCTATCATGCAGTCTGACACGCTTGCATTCTTAAAGCGCCAAAACCAGTTTTTTGCTTCTTTCACCCAGCGCACAAACAAAAATGTATCCGCATAGTCCTCTCTCGTGTTGAACGATGTGCTCTAATGCGCTGGCTAATTAGAGTATGGAAAACCCAGTGCCACAGCATGAAGTGGTGATCATGTGTTGTGGTAAGAACCCCTAACGTCCCAAAGCGACTCAGGCTATGAGGGACGCCGTAGTGAAGGGCTTCGGAAATTTCGACCACCTGGGGTTCTTTAACGGGCACTAACATCGCACAGTACACGGGCCTCCATAATTTCGCCTCCATCGAAATTCGACCGCCGCGGCCGGGATCGCACCCGCGTCTTTCGGTCAGCAGCCGAGCGCAAAATGAATGACCACGAAATGTTCACCATAAGCGTGCGTTAGATGTGCAGTGACCTTTCCAACTGTCGTGAAATAAGAATGCAAGCATGACAAACTGAATAACAGAACCGAACATTGGGTCAGCCCTGTAAACTCCCAAAAAGCATAAGAGAATGCCATAAACTAATGGTCAATATTTTAGTAGCAATTATACAGAAAATGCCAAAACAAGTTTACCTTGGTTTGAACAGTAACCGATATACTCAACCAACGCGCAAACACAGAAGTGGGCATAATAAGGTAATAACCACTCTTTATTTTCTTACAAAAGGAACCGTCACCAAAGAGAGCTAGATGTGCACAATGTTCACAAAGTATCTATAAAGGCGATAAAAGTAAATACTGGACGGAATGGGCAATTCAGGACTTGTCTCGGTTTTCGCTCAGAAGCGGGGACGTTTTTGAAGTCTCATTTCCCAGTCTTTGGAACTACACGGCAAACTGTCTTTCCTAAGCGTTATCGATTTAGTAGTGCGCTTGCGTGGGCGTATTCCCATAATTTAGAAACATCAGGGCAGAGAAGTCAACTCGTAACAAAACGATGAAGTGCCAATGCTTATCATGCAACACCTTTGTTGAGAGTCAGAGATTACGTTCCCAAGATCTGGCGGCTGTGAACTGCCTGCGCGTAGCGCTACGGAACGTTTCTCTGTTCGTAGAAAAGAAAACAGCTCAAGGCAGTCAATGGACACGTTGATATCATAACTTTTTTGTTCGCGACGCGTGGACGAGACTAGTCACAGTCGTACATTAACAGGAGAAAACTGGAAGCGATGTCACGTGTCAAGAAAAAGAGAAAGGTAAAGCAGAGAGTGCATTGAAGCATCGGATGCAGAAGATGGACATTATGTGTGTGCTGTTCACCGCACGTCCCTGGTCCGTCTAGGTGGCGCCATCTTGTCGACAGTTATAGAAGATAGCGTTCGCTTCCAGCGCCAGGCGTATTAAAGGAACACCATACGCCCCGGCGGAGGGATACGAGACGCCAACAGACGTCTTCGTCAGTGCAGCGAATCCGCCTTCGATGCCTTCCCAACCGCCTTCTCCTTCTTGCGGGCCTCGCGCACCGCTTGGAGGCCCGCGTACTTCTGTTGGGGTTCCCGGCCCCAGGGGTCGCCCTGGAAGACGGGACACGAGGCGTCCTTGGCCGCCCGCTTCGCCACCGCCCAGTCTTCGGCCATCTCGGCTCGGCCCATGCCGAGGAAGAGCTCGTCCAGGGAGCTGTTCGCGATCAGCACCGACTCGAGCCAGAACCACTTGCGAAGCTGCTCGACGCGTGAGAAGACTTCGCTCCAGGGAAGGCTTTCCGTGACGTAGTACACGAAGACGCCCTGAAAAAAATCCTCGCGTAAGTAGCCTGCAGTATGGGGAGCCGAAATACAATCACACCGTTCTCTACACAGCGTGATTGTAAGGTGCAATGATAAGGTGCACAAAAATTCAGGGGGCACTTTGTCTAAAGTGCGTAGAGGCGAAAGCGTTTTCCGCACGACTTTGACTGCCTCTCTGGCACTGGTGACGCAACCACTGGATGACGTCACTCATAATTATCGACTTTTTACTAAGTAATCACTAATTACTAATTAATGGTTAATTACTGATTAGTGACTAATATTAATTAATTGATAATTAATAACGCTTAAGCTTCGCCTTTAGGAGTGGAACGCTACAGCATGTTGTATCGCTGCGTTTGTAGAGGAAGAAAGGAAGTGGGAGTGAAAGAAGAAAGAGGGGCCGTAATGGAGAAAATGAAAATTGTATTTGAGGAAAGAAAATTGTGCAGTAACTGTCTCACATATCTCGGTGGACACCCGTCAAAAGCGTGACACCTCTGCTGACAAGCTTCTGCTGACAGCCTTTTGTCGACAACGATGAGGCATTAAAGGCTTTCGCCTTAAAAATGGTCCGGTATTCGTATGGCATGGTGTGTATGGTGTGACGTCTTAACTGCAACTTCTCAACATCGCCTGCGTGCAGACAGGTGTGTTCTTATTGCGGATGCGTGTGATTGGTGGGCAACAATGTACTCCGTGATCTGACACCACTGCATATTTGAGCTCGTTTCTTTTATTTTTGATAGCACTGGGCATCGCCCACAGCGCCTGAAAAAGTATGTTATACAGCAGTCAGAGTGAAACATAAAGATATGTTATTTCGCGAGTGGTCGGACAGTCCAGCCTGAAATGGAAATTCGACATTTTTCTTGCGCATTCAACGGATTGAGCGCCTGAGAAGCAGACTAGGTGGCAGGTGACCCAGTATAGGTCACGTGACCCTGTGACGTCATCGCAGCCTGCCCGCACAGAGGGACCCCACGCACAACGGCTAAGCGGCTGAACGCCAGCTATAATGCTAACGCAGTAAGAAACCAGGCAGCAATTTTATCAACCTGGGCCACGCGTTAAGGTATTCCCAGCCAGTTCTCAGGGTCATCGCCTTCGTAACTTACAAATCATGTCTGCTCTCGCGGCTGTTGCCACTGGAAGGAATCCAATGTGGACGGCTGTCTAGATCTTCACGAAAGACATCACTGGCTTCAGATGGTAACCCAGCAAACCAAAAACCTCTCAGAGACGTCTAGCTAGACGTCTCTCAGAGGTTTTTGGTTTGCTGGGAAGTGTTTACGGGCTTGCTCTGTGAGAGAAGGTGAAACTCGCGTAGAAGCCTTTCTGCCCGCGGACTGCCCTGCTTGGACTTGACCCCCCCTATACATGCAACCTACGCGGGCAAGGTCAAGATTTTCCTGGACGGGCACATAACATAGTTTGGCTAACCCATCAGCTCAGCTATAGGCATAACCACAAATTATAGAGAAACGTATTTGCAGCGAGAAGTTGCTTGTGGACGCAATTTTTCGAATATCTAAAGGTTCCACGCTAACAATCGGTATATCCACACAACATTCACCTTCAGGGCGGTGGTTTTTTGTGCTATTTATTGTCAAAAACGCACCCCGTTGGCTTCCTAGGGCAGTCTTAACTACTGGATGCAAACGCTGGACAAACTTTAAAGCCAAGATTATGCTACGCTTCGGAAGATTTGACCCATTCATATATCACAACTGGACTTCACACATTGAGGAAAGACCTCGCACCGAGGAGCTCCCAAGCGAAACTCCGCCAGAAAAAGTAGCGTAGACTATTGGCTCTGTTGGAGGTTATTTCGAACACATCCGGCACAAGAACGGAAGGGACACAGTGAAGTCAAAGCTTTTGCCTCATTGCCCCACGCCATTCATCAGCTGAAAAGGGTTCGTGCTCAGGTTTGTTTCTACTTCCTTGTCAATAGGTCCCGTTTTCTCGTAAGCGGCTTTCTGCGTTTAACATCTTCGCGGCGGCAGCATGAAGCGGAAGTAAGGAGAGTCAGGGGGCAGAAGTAGAGATTCTTTTATGGTTTACGGTGAGTTTAGCGTCCCAAAGCGACTGAGGCTATGAGGGACGCCGTAGTGAAGGGCTCCGGAAATTTCATCAAACTAGGGTTTTAGCGTCCCAAAACGACTGAGGCTATGAGGGATGCCGTAGTGGAGGGCTCCGGAAATTTCGACCACCTGGGGTTCTTTTTAACGTGCACTGTCATTGCACAGTATACGGGCCTCTAGAATTTCGCCTCCATCGAAATTCGACCACCGCGGTCGTGAACAAATCCGCGTCTTTCGTGACAGAAGCAGAGCGCCATAACCACTGAGCACTGAGCAACTGCGGCGGGAGAAAGTAGAGAGTTTTAGCATAAGGTAAACGTATTTGCGCTACACGTATAGCGGACCCCGAATGCCTGTCGCGTACGAGCAAAAGCAGGTCCGCGGCAGCGTAAGGAGCGGTTGAGTACGCTGTGCGTTCAGAGGATGTATCTGGTATTGGTCAAATGCTTAGGGGATCTCGCAGGGTGGAGTAGACTTGTACTAAGGGACTAATTACTCACTGGAATCCACCCAAGCGCAGCCATAGGTAGCGTTCCTTTGTAGCCATATATGGCTGCGCTTGGGTGGATGCCAATTAGGTATCTGGTAACCTATAGTAGGATACAACATAAAAAAAAAACAGCAGTTGTTAACACTGGGCTATGGCCCGAGGCGTCTTGTATTAGTCCGCTGGCCAACCGCGACAGTAAATGAATTCAGTTTTTTAACATGTGCATTTATTAAACAAGCCAGGTATCAGAATTTTAGAGCTTAAAACTTTTTTCTTGTGATTAGTTTCTTGTTTAGGTAAAGAGAAAACCTTTAACAACGGACTATTTTTTGGTCGTGGAGAAATTCTGTGCGGCGGTCCCAAATGTGGGAGGAGCTTCATTGCACACTTTAGTTGTATCCGACTATAGAACACTTTTTCGCTGATACCTCAGATGTTTTTCTAATCGCTAGGAACTGTGGTAAAATTGCAGACGAACGCTGTTCTTTCGTCTGTTTTCCGCTGTACCATCCACAATCAACTATTGATAACTCGCACAGCTATTCATCCTTCTTCAGTTCGCTCTGGGTTCTCTTAATTGGGCACGTTTTGCTCATGTTTTTGATGCATACATTGAAAATATACGAAGCCTATGGATTTGCACACGAGTAGAAATCGATACCGACTGTATATGACGTCATGATCATCATTTGCATATAATGTGGAAATCATTAGCATGTGAGATAGAAACCTCGTGGCGAACATATGGCTAGCTTCCTTAAAATAGCGCAAGACAAGGGCACCGAAAGAAAAGACACACACAACCCTGTGTGTGTCTTTTCATTCCGTGTCCTTGTCTTTTGCGCTGTTTTAAGGAATTATGGTTCACCAACTAGCCTGCACGTCTACCCTTATAAGCTATCGTACGAACTTCCGTATAGCTTCCATATCACGGAGACTTCGTATTCCCGTATAATTCCTCGTGCACGGCTCATACCGACCGCCTCGCTCCGCGGTCGGCGTGCACAGCTCTCTCACCTCTCTGCAGTCGGCTCTCTTCGCGCCGCGGAAGGCGGCTATGACGCCCTTGTCTACGGCGTCGATCGCGTACGACGTCGCCGTCTCCGCCAGTGCGATGGTGAGGGTGAACCCGGTGCCGAGCAGCTCCTTAAGCCTCGCCATGGTGCCCAGGACCTTGACCTCGCCGCCCGCCATGACGCCCACGCGGCCGCACGCCATTTCGCACTCTTCCGTGCTGCATTTAACGCGCGCGAGGCTTAGCGGCTGAAGCCTAAGCCTAATTAACGCGTGCGAGGCTTAGCGGCAGACGCCTAAGCCTTAATTGACCTTTAAATGCTTTTTCGGTCAAATTTACTATCCCCCATGACAGAGTAAATATGGAAAGGCACCGAAGGTGAAGTTGCATTTTGCAAGAAAGAGGAAAACTCTCAGGCAGCGTATGAGTATCGAGCGTTAGCAATATCGATCGAATATTGCGTCATTAGCCGTCTTCGCTATATGCGGTACAAATTTTTCGTTATATCTGGATATCTACTTTTCTGATGCCAGCATATACAGCGCAAGAAGGCAAATCATTTGACTGTCAGTGCACGTTAAAGAACCCCAGGTGGTCGAAATTTCCGGAGCCCTCCACTACGGCGTCCCTCACAGCCTGAGTTGCTTTGGGACGTTAAACCCCAATAAACCAAACCAAACCACTTCGAATGTACTAGTCAGTTAGTTTGGCCTAAAGACGTTTGAAGTTTCAAGAAGTCGCGGTTCAGGGAACCAAAGGTCGTCGGTGCGAATCCCTATGATACTATACGCTTTGATTCGAGTAGTAATCTTATGCTCCGTAGCGCACTGAATCGTTTGATACCACACCGAACATTCTACGCCAAATAGGTGGTCCACAATCTGTGTACCAATGGTGCCACCAACTGGTCCCTTGAATCTTGTGTTTCATACTAACGCAACCTTGAGTACTGCGAGTATTTCATTTAGTTCTATATGTATCAGCAGCGCTAACACAAAGGAGAAGATTGTGTTCGCGCTGCTGATACATATCGATCGCAACCAACTAGCCCGGCAGATGGTGTTATTCATTCAGTTCGCAAAGCGATTATTTCCATAATTACAGAGAATTATGGTCAGTTTCAATCCATTTCAGGTAACAAATTTCGAAAATTCTGCTAACACGCTATGCGCTTTGTCCCACCCACCTGCGTGACGTCATAATGATGGCGGACGCGGACACCCGAGTGATGTCGCGCAGGGCCTCGTAGATCATCTCTCGGCCGCTCAGGTCAATGCCCCTGGTGGCGTCGTCTAGGATAATGACGCGAGGCAAGCCGATGAGGGCCATCGCTACCGACAGCTTCCGTCGCAAGCCCGCACTGCAGAGGGAAGGACTTCTTTTAATGTGACATACAACACTGCGTTAAGCAGACGATGAAGACCACGGCCGGTCTCGACGCGCTCGCTCGAGAGAGAGCGCGCGCGTCGAGACCGGCTGTGTGAAGACTAGAGATGTAAAATTTCAAGAAATTTTGAAAGGCGTGAAAAAAACCATTTTTTTCGGGTTTTTTTCATGAAAAATTGGAAATTTTGCAAAACGTATCAAAAACAGATTTATTTGCAACAGCACGACGATCAATAATAATTCTCCGAAGTTCAGTCGAATATGCAGTTATAGATGTCGTATTGTGAACCGAACTTCTTGTTCTATTGCACCGAGAAGATAAATAATGATTTGCACTTCAGGCGAATATGGAGATATAAATATCATATTTGTGGAACGAACTTCTTGTTCTATTGGACCGAGAAAGGGAACATGAAAACTGATCTATAAGTCACTCCATATCGGACTCAGAGTCACTGTCGCTGGATGCGACACTACGCGCAGCAGCATGGCCTGAAGTTGTGTCCACAGCTAGGTTCGACTGCACATACACAACCTTTCGAACGCGTTCCCCTGAAAGCCTGTTGCGAATCCTTGTTGGCACGTTTCCGAAACGTGACCAGTTTCGTTCGCAGCTGGCAGTTGATTGTGGTATCGGCAGCAGTCGGCAAGCCAGACCAGTTAGTGGCTGGTTGGTGCAAAGGCCTTGCCACCAGGTAGATGGGGCCACGTGCATCGCTGAGTCCCAGACCCCTGTCTTGGATCAAATTCCCGCGGATGTCCTCTACTCTGCTACGTTTGAAATCAAGAAGCTAGGCTTGTATTTGGCTAAAACCGCTTACGTGCGCAGCAGCCTATGTTATTTATGCCGTGTGTGCCGCGCTGTAGAATTTGCAGCCATTTTGTTCTACTTGAGCCGTGAGTTCAAGTATTAGTGAGTTTTTAAGTCAAGCCTGGAGCTTATATGTGACCTGGCCTTCAACCCGCGTACTCGCAGCACGAACGTTTTAAAAGCCCTACCTGACACTGGCGATGACGACTGCTCTCGAATCGTTCAACTATGCACATTGTAATGGTTTTAAAAGCAAAATCAAGTATAAACTAAAAGCAAGCAATTATAAAACCTTGAAATTGCATTGTGAAATTTTCGGTGTTTCTTTCCATTTTTCGTCGTCTGAAAAAAACGAAAAAAACCGGTTTTTTTCCAAAATTGCAGTGTTTTTTTCAGGCCTTCACATCTCTAGTGAAGACACATTGAAGCTGGCTTTAATCTGGTGGTTACCGCGTTCTAATGATAAAAACATCACTGCGGCGACCCCCATTGGAGCAATGCGGAAGCAAAACGTCCATGCACTATATCGACGTCCATGGCTGTGCTGACGTCCATGTACTGTTATCGTCCGTGGCTGCGCTGACGTCCATGTACTATATCGACGCCATGGCTATTTTGACGCCTAAGTGTATTTTGTCACGTTTTTTGCGTTTAATTAACTAATTATACCTAATCTACCAAATTTTTCCTACGGCAACATTTTGTTACACGCTATCTGTTACAATCACACTTTCACACATTTATCTCCAAAGGACGACGTAATCGAGCGGACAAAACTGCGGACACTTTTTGCTGACACGACAGAGCCGTATATATGATGCTCTTGCATTAATAATAAAGAGGATTATCAGCTAAAACGGAGCATTCATAAGCCGGAAAAGGTCGCAAGGAAATGCAGGTATCGCCCTCTATCGGCTGTTCTCGCAAGCGAACTGCGATGACGTAAATACCTTTCGACAACGATATCTGAGGCTAGTCCACAGCACCACATATATATTTTTCATCAGCGATCATTTAGTTCACGTCATCATGTCGTGAGTTAAAATCACTCTCCACCCCTCCCCCGTCCGAGTGGGGGCAGAAATATTTTATTCTGGGCTGCAAACTTCTCAGCAACCAGTAGAATTTTCTCCTGAACAGTCTGAAAAGGCTTTGAAGATTGGATGTCATTGTTTTCGGTGTCGCCTCGTGTGTGTGTGTGTGTGCATGTCACAATAGTCATTAATGCAGGGAGTGACCGATGAAAGGGGATATTCCCCTGCCTGCATTGTCACGCCGCTGCTTGCAAATTCGCTCTGTGATTGAAACTGATGGAAAAATTGCTCTGATTAAAACTAGGCACCTAACTCTACTAAACGCAAAAGGCGCCCGTGTGCTGCGCGACGTCAGTGCACAAAAGGCGCCCGTGTGCTGTGAGATGTCAGTGCACGTTAAAGATCCCCAGGTGGCCGAAATTATTCCGGAGACCTCCTCTTCTTTCACTCCCACCTTCCTCCCTTCCCTTACGGCGCGGTTCAGGTGTTCGCCGAGATATGTGTGACAGATACTGTGCCATTTCCTTTCCTCAACAACCATTTATAATAATTATTATTATTAACTCTACTAGCTAAAATTTAAAAATGATTTGTTTGTTTTTTGTTTGTTTATGTGGGTTTAACGTCCCAAAGTGGCTCAGGCTATGAGGGACGCCGTAGTGAAGAGCTCCGGAAATTTCGACCACCTGGGGTTCTTTACCCTGCACTGACATAGCACAGCACACGGGCCTCTTGAATTTCTCCTCCAAAGGAATTCTAGCCGCCGCGGCCGGGATCGAACCCGCATCTTTCGGGTCAGCAGCCGAGCACCATAACCACCAGGCCATCGCGGCTAAAAAAAAAGAATGATTTAAACTAGCTTACTACTTCACACGGTTCACCGGCTTCCCGGTGTCCGCCAACACTCGTATTACTAAGCCGCAAAAGCCATATTGTTACTCCCCAAAAAGCCCATTTTTGAAAATCACATAGTCTTCCCTTAAATATCTGGTATGAAATCAGGCAGTGCTCTCTACGGCGTGCCATAGATATTGTCTATGTTAGCGACTTGCGTACCTGTAGCTGCTGCAGAAATCCTTCCCGTAGTCAGCGAGATCAGTGATGCAGGCTAGGCACTCAACGAGGCGCTCCACCTTGTCGTCAGGAACGCCGCGTAGTCGGGCGAACAGCTCGAGGACCTCGTAGCCCGTGAAGACGTCCATGAGTGCGTCCTCTTCGGGGCAGTATCCCAGGTGGGATTGCCACTGGAAGGATTAATAAAAGAGCAAAACGCTGAGGCAGCGTATGAGTATTGAGCGTTAGCAATATAAAAAGAATATTGCGTCATTAGCCATCTCGCTATAGCCCCGCCGCGGTGGCTCAGTGGTTACGGCGCTCGGCTGCTGACCCGAAAGACGCGGGTTCGATCTTGGCCGCGGCGGCCGAATTTCAATGAAGGTGAAATTCTAGAGGCCCGTGTACTGTGCGATGTCAGTGCACGTTAAAGAACCCCAGGTGGTCGAAATTTCCGGAGCCCTTCACTACGGCGTCCCTCATGGCCTGAGTTGCTTTGGGACGTTAAACCCCAATAAACCAAACCATCTCGCTATATCCGGTACGAATTTTTCGTTATATCCGGATATCTAATTTTTTGATGCCAGCGTATACAGGCGCAAGATGACAAATCGTTTGACATCACTTCGAATGTTCTACGTCAATTAGTTTGGCTGTAATGGACGTTTGAAGTTTCAAGAAGTCGCGGTTTGGGGAACCAAAGGTCGTCGGTGTGAATCCCTATGATAGGCTACGCTTTGATTGGACTAGTAATCTTATGCTCATCCGTAACGCTCCGAATCATTTGATATTATACCGAACATTCTACGCCAGTTAGGCGGCCCACAATCTGTGTACCAATGGTACCACCCACTGGTGCCCCTTGAATGACATTTTGTTTCATACTAACGCGACCTTGAGTAACGTGAGTATTAGAGCTAACGCTCAAAAACCGCACTGGTTGTAGGACATTGAGTGACAGAACCGGCACAGCAAACCAAAAACCTCCCAGAGACGTCTAGCTAGACGTCTCTGGGAGGTTTTTGGTTTGCTGGGGGGCTATAGCGGCGCTAGCCAGGTTCGAAAGCGGCGAGACGCAAAAGTTGATACGCAACAGGGAAGTATCAGTTATGTATCCCACTATAAGGTTTCGATTATAGGCCGTCATCTCGTCTATTCGAAATCATGACCACAGCATTCAATATGCTTAGAAGTGCAGCTGCCGTACAGCTGGTAGATGTGCAGCTGTCGCTTGGGAGTATTTTCTGTAACAGGTGGTAACTAGCACCGATTCTAATCGGCTGATGAAAACTTGAGGCGGAGGAAACGTCAGAGCAAGGTAAACGTGACTTGAGCTTTCAATTCAAATTCAAGGCAATTATTTATTTCTATATAGTCGCATATACTCACATGAAGGAGGTCGAGGGCTTCGATAGGCTTATGCAGCTATAGCGCAGTACGGCATGTTGCCGGGCCAGTTCGTTTAGCATCTTGAAACTTGGAATAGAACCACCTTGGCGCAAATTTCACGTCTACAAAAGAGACGAGGAGAGAACGGACAGGCGCTTGTCCGTTGTCCGTCTTTTTTTCTATGTGAAATTATTTGCGCCAAGGTGGTTTTATTTCAAGTTTCAAGATACAGCTATAGCGGCTTTTCTCTGAAACCAACTTCAGTTGTAAGTAATAAGCGGTTGCCGTTTTAATAAACTGGTTCAGAAAGTTCCGTGACAAGTTGATTCCTTGAACCCTGACAATGTTCACAACAGTGTTACCCGCCGCGGTGGCTCAGTGGTAAGGCGCTCGTCTACCGAGCCGGAGTACCCGGGTTCGAACCCGACCCCGGCGGCCGCGTTTCGATGGAGGCGAAACGCAAGAGGCGCCCGTGTGCTGTGCGATGTCATTGCACGTTAAAGATCCCCAGGTGGTCGAAATTATTCCGGAGACCTCCACTACGGCACCTCTTTCTCTCTTTCTTTCACTCCTACCTTCCTCCCTTCCCTTACGGCGCGGTTCAGGTGTCCGCCGATATATCTGAGACAGATACTGCGCCATTTCCTTTCCTCAAAATCTAATTTTCCAATTTACCACGACAGTGCGATGGGGAGGAATGAAAAGAGCTCTTCCTGCTTAAAACTATGGCAAACATCGTCACGGAATAGCGCGAGAACAGGGCAGTCTTGAGAATTAGTCCGGACACGGCCGCTTTCACCGTGAAATCGGCTGGGCAGCAATAAACACAGGGCCGAATCTTCGCCCTTTTGAGAGTTCTGGAGTTGAGAAGAGCTTCGCCCTTTTGACAATTCTGGAGTTGAGAACAGCTTCGCCCTTTTGAGGATTCTGGAGTTGCGAACAGCACGGTGCGCACTTACGGCTCTCGACGAGTCCGACAGCTTTTGGTCGCCCATGTGGCACTCGCCGAGGCTCATGATTGTCAGGCCGGCGAGCATCTGCGCCACGCTGGTCTTGCCGCACCCGTAGACCCCCAGCAGGCCGAAGCACTCGTCCTGGGGCAGGGCAAGGTTGAATCCGCACACGGCGTAGTCCTCGCCGTACCACTTGTGCACCTCTTCGGCCACCAGGGCGTACCTGCTGTACTGCTGCAACTGGTGAGCCTGGACAACCTTCGCAACCAAACAAGAAAGGAGAAAGTGCTGCGGTCACATCGAACACAGCTACCAAGCGAATGTCTTTGTGTTACTGGCGATTACAATGGTTGATCAGCCAGAAGGTTACCAGGTTAGAAGGTTCAGCAAGGTTACCAAAGAGGGTCCTCAGAACTATTTAATCCTTCCAGGCCTTTTCCCTTGAAGACAAGCTTCTTTTCGAGGTCCTATAGCAATGAAAGTAAAAAAGCCTCATCATTGACTTATGGAAGAATGGCCTGAGGGGCGAGTTGGTGCATGATATAATGAACGACGACGCAACAAAGACACCAACAAGGCAGGGACACCACATGCGCACACTACCAACTGTTTACTACATGGAAAGGTGACTATTTAAACATACAGCTCAGACATGACACTCGTCGCATTATCGCTCGCTTCTGTTATCAGAATCTCTTAGTTTTTTTTTTCTGCAGGGGTTAAATTTTTCTTGTCTGTTATCCTGATGTTGCTTTTTTTCCACGTACGGAGCGATAATGCGATGAGTGTCATGCCTGAGCTGTATGTTTAAATATGCCACCTTTCCATGCAATAAACAGTTGGTAGCGTGCGCATGTGGTGCCCCTTTCTTGTTAGCGTCCTTGTTGAGCCGTCGTTCATTTCACTGACTTGTGGCTTCCCTTTTAACACTTCAAAACTTTTCGCTGTTATTGCAATAGGCGAAGATGATGGCGCAGAACGCAAAGCAAGGAAAGCATGGAATGTGCATGCTCTCAGATTTTCTGCTTCTTAATTACTTTCTCGGGCGTGCTGATAATATTGTAGGTTTTTACTGCGGTATCACTATAGTCCTCTGTCCACAAAAAAGCCGTACTCCGCCGCGGTGGCTCAGTGGTTATGGCACTCGGCTGCTTGCCCGAAAGACGCGGGTTCGATACCAGCCGCGGCGGCTGAATTTCTATGGAGGCGATATTCTAGAGGCCCGTGTTCTGTGCGATGTCAGTACACGTTAAAGAACCCCTAGAGGTGGTCGAAATTTCCGCAGCCTTTCACTACGGCGTCCCTCATAGCCTGGGCCGTTTTGGGACGTCAAACCCTAATAAACCAAACCAAAAAAGTTGTGGTCCATGTGCGTGCGTGTGTGTGGAGTCCAGACCCTCTGGAAGCGCTCTCTGGTGGACACCCAGAGCTGCACCTGCACTCCAACCACCACCAAGTTCCAAAGGCTCCACTTACCATCACTCAACCGCGTCTGCTCTTCAGAAGGCCACTCATCAGCTGTACTTGAAAACAACGGAGAAACCAAAGCTCCGCCCTCCACCCATCACCGCACCCCAGAACCTCCCTACACTCTAAACAAGTGTAAAAAAGGGAGTAATCTGTCTTTCATCTAAAGCACGTTCCGATTTATAATATCCCATTTTTAATAGGGATTGCGCTAGAGGCCCGTGCGCTGTGCGATGTCAGTGCACGTTAAAGAACCCCTACAGCTGGTCGAAATTTCCGGAGCCTTCCACTACGGCGTCCCTCATAGCCTGAGTTGCTTTGGGACGTTAAACCCCAATAAACCAAGCCAAACCAAACCAAAGGATGGTTTACTCCCTTTTACTCCCATATAGGCGTACTCCTGTTTGGAATGGAATCGCTTGTACGCTCCAAATTAAAAATACAAAATGGCGACAGCCAACGTAAGTGACCGCAGAATGTCAGAATTCACCAGTGCCGTACCACAGATCTCTCTTTGGCGACTTCGGTGTCTATCACTTTCTCCCGATAGCAGGGTGTGCCCACGGATGCGAAGCGGAAGAAGCGGCCCGAGTTGTAGCAGCTGATGTACACGAACAGCAGGATGGACTCCGCTAGGAAGAAGTACAGCTCCAGGCCGACGCCAACCCCTGTCATCTGTAAAGGGTTCCAGCTCACGGGGAGTGTGCTGTTGACGGCTGCGGTTAAAGGTTGGGAAGTTTGTTAAGGCAGTGACTAGTAGTGTCCACACTTTTGTTTACTCTTGTGGTTCTGCGCATTAAATTAGACAAGTAACTGACAGTAGGTGAAATTTTAAGGCGAAGACCTTTAATGGCTCTTACTGTCGTCTGTTAACAAAGGGGGTCACACGCGTTTAACTCGGGAACTAAAAAAGATAGAAGAAAGAAAACCAATGGTTGCTTCAGATAGAGGAGGAAAAATGAACCTTGAAGCCAAGTTTAATGACTCTAGAGTAATTAGTTAATTATAGGCAAAAATCTCGAAATTGCATCGAAATAGCGCGGACGTCGATTTAACCACGAAAACGGTGTGACATCACTTTCACCGGGAGTCGTCACGGCACAGTGAAAATTATCACAGAACGGTCGTAAAAACGTCGTATTTGTTTAAAATTAGATGGAAAAATGTGTAATTAAGCGTAATTAACACTTAAATCTCCGGGAGATGTTTATTTGGGCATCGATATAGCCACGGGAGCGGTGGGACGTCACATCCACCGGAAGTCGTCACGGAATAGTGTCCTCGGCTTTCGCCTCTCAACACTTTAGTTGCCAAAGGTCCGCGCAACTTTTGCTTTCTATGGTTGCGCTTCGTGGCGTTTAAGCAATTAATTATCATGGGCCAAACATAGGGCTTGAAAAGTGATTCCCGTGCTAGAGAAGCAGTTGTCGCAGCGTTAATCTTGTTATAAATTTGCTTTTCTTGTACAAACATAAAACCTCGCGACAAATCTCACAACAGCATATTCTGTTGATAGAGCTGCGGAAGAAGTTGGTGCGTTTGTTGTAAACAGTAGAAAACAAAACACCGAAGAAAGGCATGATGTTAACAATGAAAAAAAAAAACATAAGAAATAGAGTAATCATGAGACAAAGTTAACACGTTGAACTGAGACAAAACATAACTGAAGTAGACATTTACGCAAACATCCCCTTGTTAGTAGAGCATATGACAGCCTTCGATGAACTAAATTCGAACAACTGAGCTACTTAGTAGAGGATCTGAAAAAAAAAAAACAGCCCAAAGAGCCGAAGGAAGAGTTAGTCTTTAAGGACGAATCGGTTCTTTCCTCGTCCTTTGTCTTTTTGAACTGTCTTTGGTTGGTTGGTTGGTTGGTTTATGAGGTTTAACGTCCCAAAGCGGCTAAGGCTATGAGAGACGCCGTAGTGGAGGGCTCCGGAAATTTCGGCCACCCGGGGTTCTTTTACGTGCACTGACATCGCACAGTACACAGGCCTCTAGAATTTCTCCTCCACAGAAATTCAACTGCCGCGGCCGGGATCGAACCCGCGTATTTCGGGTCAGCAGCCGAGCACCATAACCACTGAGCCTGGGAAAAGCTATCGAGCTGGGCATTAGAACAAGCATTTCGTAAGGCATGTCTTACTCGAGCAGCACATGTCGACGTGAGTCTTGAGCAGGCCGGCGAACAAGTCCTCCTGGTAGATCCACTCGTAGTCGGCGGTCTTTCGGCAGAAGGCCACCAGCGCGGTGGTGTTCTCGATCCGTCGGCGGGCGAGCGTGACGCAAGCCCTGCGCGACCAGTCGAGCGCAATCACCTTGATCACGGCCATGGGCATCGCGCACGGGGGCAGTACGGTGCACAGGAAGCCCACGTCGTGCCCCCGTCTGGCCAGGTACGCGGTCGCCTCCATGGACAGTGCGCCTGCGTAATGTATACGCGGGATCAATCGTCGGGGCCTTTAAGTGAACAGCACACTTTTGAAGCGAAAATTTCACTACGGGACCTAAGTCTTCAATCGCCGACCGTGTAAATTTGACCTTCAGCTGAGTTAGAGGTCAAACCATGAAAAAAGAGATGGCGTTGGTGGTGGAAAACGTTTATTTGCTCTAATTTACAATATTTTTTTTTGCAGCTTCAGATGGTGTCTTCCATCTTATCATCAGGGTCGGTTCCCCTAGTCCAGGGCTCCGCTGAGGGTAGCTGCCCTGCCTGCACGCCTTACTAGTCCTTGTTGGCCTTTCAGGATGTCGCTGGATAGCATCCTCTCCCACTGTTCCGAACTCGGGTTTTCTCTTATGGCTAGCTCGTGTATTTTCTGGCAAGCCCATGTGGTATGGTATGGGTTGGTTTGTCTCCACACCACGGGCACTCGCTCTTGTACTGCGTGGGGTAGATTTTACTTAGGATGAGAGAAAAAGAAATTCAATCAGCATCCATGACTAGGGAGTCGAACCCGTGGCTGCGCGAACAGATCTCCTTTAAGGGCCGCTCAGTGAGACCTTTATAGGCTATCGCCGCAGCCGACACGCTTCGTGTTAAACTGCACCACACTCTCGCGCTGTGCACTGGAGAGCGTCGTCTTCATCAACTTATGCATCTGCTCCGTACCGCGGCACTGTCTGCTCACTATCGTCTTCTGCGTAGCACAAACCCGTGCTTCCGCTCGGATTCGAATGTAGTAAGCATTCTGTGCAGTTTTTTTTAACTTCAGTCCCCAGGGGAAATGACGTCAAGAAGAAGATGGCCAAAATTCTAATTTCTTCTCCGCGTATTGATGCAAAGATCAACAGGAAGGTTCACAGATAGGCACAAGTCCGTGATCGCAAGGTAACCCAGTGAGAACGTACAAGCCGCTTCGTCCTTTATGTGCAGTGGTGAGCAGCCTTGTCTAGAGCGCTTGAGCAGTGCGCACTTGGTAACAAAAACCGAAATTAGAGAGCAGCCCCTCATTACAGGGCAAAGTTTTCGTGCCTGCTTTATTTACGAGGCTATCTGGCGCTACTTCCGTGCAAGCGTTGCAGCTGGACCCTAGAGGCTGCCACAAAATCTGGATTTGTTTGCAAGGAAGTGCACCGCCCGAGCGCTCTAGACAAGGCTGCTCACCACTGTACTATCAGGGACAGGTCTCCAGGACGCCGGAGCGGGAACCACTGCAGACATCTCAACTATTAGACAGTGGCTCGGGACCGCACTTGTGGAGGCAAAAGCCGGACTAATTTTCATCTTATGTGTGGTAGTAAAATGAGGTGGTGGTTGGCAGACATTGCTCCTATGCAGCTAGACAGCTTCTGACGCGTCCTGGAGACTTTTGTCCCCAGTGTCCTGAGTAGGCACTCACCCAAGGCGGCGAAGATGATCAGTGCTGTGACGTATGCTCTGCGTGTGCTGCGGGTGCAGTAGGCGATGAGGAGGGCGGAGAGGATGGCCAGTACGCCGAACGCCGTGAATACCATGAACATAGCCTCTGCGAGAAGAGACTGTCTTTGCACATTCGCCGTCCGTTAGACAAATCTACGGTCCACGTCTTCATCCGTTTACTCACCGCGAGATTTTAGCGCCCATACAGAGAGCGAAATTTACCGCGCATTTTTACTGTTCTCGTAACGTCTTCTTAAGAATTAGAGGACAAATGCACGTTTGGAAAGAGTACACAAGAAGGCAGGCCACCAAAATGTGCGCTGCTATTTTTCTTCTGTCTTCTTTTTGTGTTCGTTCTACACCACTTGTCTAAATCTGACTCACCAAAGCCCCTAAAAATTAATTCCCTTTATATACATCTCCTTGTTCCTTGTTCAATGCAAATGCATGTGTCATCATCACCATCATCAGCCTGACTACTCCCACTGCAGGGCAAAGGCCTCTCCCATGTCTCTCCAATTAACCCTGTCCTTCGGCAGTTGCGGCCACCGTATCCCCGCAAACTTCTTAATCTCATCCGCCCACCTAACTTTCTGCCGCTCCCTGCTACGCTTGCCTTCTCTTGAAATCCACTCCGTTACCCTTAAGGACCACCGGTTATCTTACCTTCGCACTGCATGCCCTGCCCTGGCCCACTTCTTCCTCTCAATTTCAACTAGGATGTCATTAACCCGTGCTTGTTCCCTCAGCCACTCCGCCCTCTTCCGATTTCTTAACGTTACACCTGTCATTTTCCTTTCCATAGCTCGCTGCGTTGTCCTTAACTTCAGCTGAACCCACTTTGTTAGCCTCCACGTTTCTGTCCCATAGGTGAGTACCAGTAAGATACGGGTGTTGTACACTTCTCTTCAGGGATATTGGTAAACTAACATTCATGATCTGAGAGAACCTGCCATATGCGCTCCACCCCATTCTTACTCTTCTATAGTTATTTCCCTCCCATGATGTGTAACTCACTGTAAATGGTGCGGCTGAGGCGGTAGAACAGCACGAACGCCACGGAGACGGGCATGGCGATCCAGACAAAGGAGGCCATGTCGAAGATGAGGTTGAGGAGGCAGTGCACCCATCCGGAGATGCCGGTCATGAGCTGCAGTTGCATGAATCCGCTGCTGCTCTCCGCACTGGGGAACGCCAGGAAGCCGCAGACGATCAGGGCGAAGCCCAGGGGGCCCATGAGTGCCCAGATATGCACCATATCGTGGATCATTGTGTCCACTGACCCCATGAGATCGTCCTGGAGGATATTTTCGACTTCGCTGCCCTGCAGGTAGCAGCGAGAAAATGCATTAGTTGCGTTATGTGTACAGCATATGCACAGAAACATCGAGCCATACCAGGCAAGAGGCAGCTGAAAGCACGTAAATAATAGCTTGGATTAGGTTAGGTTATCGAGACAAACCGGGCCAGAGGCAGCTGAAAGCAAGTAAATAATAGTTTGGGTTAGGTTATTGAGACAAACCGGGCCAGAGGCAGCTTAAAGCACATAAATAATGGTTTGGGTTAGGTTAAGTTATCAAGACAAATCAGGCCAGAGGCAACTTAAAGCACATAAATAATAGTTTGGGTTTGGTTAGGTTAGGTTATCGAGACAAACCGAGGCACAGGCAGCTGTAAGTACGTAAATAATAGTTTGCGTTAGGTTAGGTTAGGTTAGGTTACCATGCGAGCGATGATAAACCGATTTTGCCAGGCATTGAAAGAATGGACCGTTAACTTCAATATTTCCATAAGGGTGTCTTATGAAATACTCTAAATTTTTGTCCAGGAATGGTGGACATGTTTGCTGAAATAGATGAGAATAAACCAGCGCCATCCACGGCAGTGGTGGCAAGTGAAACGACAATACCAAACGACTGAACTCTGATGTGAGGTCTCCGTGCGTACCTTCGGAATGTGCACCAGCAACGATGTGTGGAAGCGAGCCCAGTAGCTGCCGGTCCTGTAGGCGAGCACAGCGCTGCTGACAAGGTCGAAGGCCAGGGGCTTGCTCATGATGGCGTAGGGATTGTACCAGGCCTCGAACCTGTTAGAGACGCACGGATGATCAACAACGGGGCAAAAAACAAGGCAGAGATCATGCATTTATCGTATGGCTTAAAGCGTATGAACGCCCCGCCGCGGTGGCTCAGTGGTTACAGCGCTCGGCTGCTGACCCGAAAGACGCGGGTTCGATCCCGGCCGCGGCGGCTGAATTTCGATGAAGGCGAAATTCCAGACGCCCGTGTACTGTGCGATGTCAGTGCACGTTCAAGAACCCCAGGTGGTCGAAATTTCCGGAGCCCTTCACTACTGCGTCCCTCATAGCCTGAGTTGCTTTGGGACGTTAAACCCCCATAAACCAATAAAGCGTATGAACGTTTCTTCCTAACCCCTAGTAGAGTGTCTGGTAAGTTTCAGTTGGCCTTAGATTTTTAATTTTTATGCTTAACCACTTATGCTTACTTACTACCAAAGGGCGAGAGTTTTAAGAACGCTTTACGAGGTAGCGTTTATTACATAGCCCTAACGATTTAAGATTATATGAGGTAAATAAGAACTTCACTGTACATCATTGACTCTTAAGCAACCCTGCATTAGGGCGCCACTCTCTTCGGGCTATGCTCGCTGACAAACTTTTCAATAAAAGCAAGAAAAAGGAGTGCTTAAAGCGTGCGGATTGTTGCAATAAATAACATGGCAAGACAATCAAGATTCACCTCCCTCCCCTTCCTGACACGCATCCCCTCTCACACCACTTTCCTTCCCCACCCCCGGGGCCCTCCTCCTCGGAGCGAAGGCCCTATTTAATCCCTGCCAATGATGAACGCTTTGCCCCGACGAAGACAAGTCCCCTTGTCGAAACGTTGGCTCAAGCAACCTGAGGTTTTCCCCTCCCTTGTTCATTTTGTGATCGCCAAGGACCATCTACCACACCCTCTCTCTACCATGGCAAGACAAGGACAGCCTAGGGGGAATTCGGTATAGCTGTCTTTATTTCCCATTGACAAAGGTATGACATAAGATGTAGGCTAAATTGTATGGATCCTATGGACGGAGTTATCGCTTTTGTGATTACAGTGGACAACGCAACACTTCTTTCCAAATGCTTCGAACAGACTAGCATCTCTTTTGGATTTGAGAGCAGACAGATGCATGGTCGAATTGTATCGCTTCTCCATTTCCTTATAGACAACACATGGGCCTCATGAATGGTGATCGATCCTGCAACTTAGCATTGACGTAGTGTTTAGCGCTTAAATTCGCTGAATGCACTGCCGCAGCGACCACTTAGAGCTATCGAAGAGTGAACTCACGTTTCGCCCCTGAACACGGCGCCGAGGACGTAGTGACTCGTGTATTTAATGTAGTCCTGCAGAGCTTCCAGCAGCAGAGTGTCTTCGGCGGTGCCGTTGTAGCGGTGGAGCACGGCCTTTTCCTCTTTCACCTGCGCCCAGAAAGTATTCCTGGGTCGGTACTTGGAAACCATCGAAAGAACTCCAAAAACGAAAGGCTTTCAATGGTTTATGAGGACTCGCGACTGGGAAACACCCTAAAAGGACACCTTGAACATGCAGCGCTGACAGACGAGGGACGAAGGAGAGACGAGACACACAGGGCGCTAACTCGTCTTGTTTCTCCTTCGTCTCTCGTCTTTCAGCGCTGCATGTTCAGGATGTCAAACCAACTTGCCCAGCAACACACCCTGATAAAAGGACAGAGAGAAAAAATTGACGATAGCCTGAATTGACAGCTTAACGCATTCTAATAAGACACTGATTAAAAACGGAGCTTTTCAATAAAGGTTTTCCGTTAAGGCATCTCAAAAACCGGCTGTTTTCGCAGGTAAACTACGGTGGCACGAAGATATTCTATTAGAGCGAGTCCTTGAGGCTAGACGACGCCACCATCGAAAGACACGGGTTCGATTCCGGCCGCGGTGGTCGAACTTCGATGCAGGCGAAATGCTCGAGTCCCGTGTACTGTGCGTTGTAAGTGCACGTGAAAGAAACCCCAGGTCGCCGAATTTTCCGAAGCCCTTCACTACGGCGTCCCTCATAGCCTGAGTCGCTTTTGGACGTTAAAGGGTCAGTCTACTCACCGAGATGAGTATATAAATAATGGCATATTCTGGTAGTTGGCACCCTATAACATCAATAACGAGGGATCTGCGCCCGGTTTAGGCGGGAATTTATATTTTATTTCGGCGTTAAAAGTCGCGTAAAAATGCATGGTGGCGACCCCAAACGTTCATTTTGTTCAAGAAAGTGGTAGTTTTTTTTTGTAGAAGCATAAGTGAATATACTACGCACAATTTGTATGCCCCAATGTCAGAGAAATGCACGTTTTGTTCTAGTAAACTGTAGAAGGCGTACCGCTCGCTTTTTCTTTAAGCCACATGAAATTTATAGTTACACGTACGCAAAACGCAGGCACATTCCCACTTTTAGTTCAGCGTATGCTAGCAGAGACGCAAAAATAAACTCAGCCTATAGTGGCGCCATCTGGTCGTCAGGACGGGAACCATTGCTGTAAACAAACCGACTCTCCACTTAGGCCTAGGAGCGGCAGAATCGTCACTCTAATTATTAAAATAGAGCAAATTTATCTCTTATATGTTTTCTTATAGGCGAGATGAGACGAAGCGAAAGACAGGCGCCCCATTTATGACCAGTGAACTTACTGAAAAAGGCAGCAACACCGATAATTCAGTCCGAAGCGAGAGGTCCGGCTTCGACGGGCGCCGCCATGTTTGTCGCCCCGCGGCGGAAATCCAGATGGTTGCCAGATGAGACTACCATCTCTTACAGATGTGTTCCCACATCAATAAATTCTATTTTAAAATGTTCTACCGCACTTCTTGGCACCACACCTGGCTAAACGGTAACTTGAGTAAAGAGCTATCGGTTGCCGCAAAGAAAATATGGTCGATAAAATTCAGTAGACTGACCCTCTAAAACCCCCCTAAACCAAACCAAACTAATTCTATCGAATGATCCGCACGCCCGCAGTCAAGTGCAGATATCTGAAAAAGGCTGACGTATCTAGTGCTTCGTGAGTGTCATGCAAGTATTTTATTGCGAAAGCAATACTATTCGCACTTTCAAGCCCTCGCGTGACCCGGCCGCAGTTACGTTTGACCTTTAGCGGAGTGAATATGGGCGACCAACTCGCTCCTTCAGATAGCCCGGCTGCAGTTACACCGCGCCGCACACCTGTGGCGCTACTACCGCTGTGACGTCATACCTGCTGTAGATTATGGGCGACCAACTCGCTCCTTCAGAGAGCCCGGCTGCAGTTACGGTGTGTGTTTGCCGCGCTGCGCACCTGTGGCGCTACTGCCGCTGTGACGTCATACGTGCTGTAAATTATCTTTTCTTTCAGTCGCAACAACCTAAAAAAAATATAAAAAAATACCGAAGACGCTTTGAGTCGTCGCGCAGCAGCGGCCGGTAGCCACGCGTGACCTGTAGACACGGCACACCGCGTTCCTTCAGTTGGAGGCGCTGCGCTTTTGCTTTCGCAACTTACTAGGCTTAACCAAAGCTAAGACCCCGCCAATTTTTTTTTCACGTCATGGAATTAGTCGCACCAGAAACTCGTAGTACGGACTGATGCCCAGCCTGGCCTTGGCGTCGTCGTCGAGGAAAACGTCGTGGTTCCTGTACAGCACATTCAGCGACACCGGCACGTGGATCATGGAGGCGGCCCTGATTGGGCGCCGCGGTGGCTGGCCGGACAGGCTCAGCCGCAGGAGGCCCACCACCAGGACGAAGATGGGCAGCACGCGGCGCAGCACCACCACCTGCCACAGGGTCCGCATGTACAGCACGCGCTCCATGAGGTAGACCCGCGCGCGGCCGCACGCCGTCGTCCCTTCACCGCGGCTGCTCAGCAGGGTAGACAGGTTACCAGCTGCGATCGAATAAAGGCCCACTCACTAACAGAAGCGCCGACTCTAGACACAAATACGCCTATGTGGGAGCAAATGAGGAGTAAGCGCACTCCTTTTTATGAAAGGGAATGCGCTTACTCCCTGTTATGAAAGGGAGTAAGCTACTCCCATTACTCCTTTTTACTTACTCCCTTTTGGGAAAGGAAGTGTGCTTACTCCCTTTTATGAAAGGGAGTGTGCTTACTCCCTGTTCTGAAAGGGAGTAAGCTACTCCCTTTACTCCTTTTTACTTACTCCCTTTTGTGAAAGGAAGTGTGCTTACTCCCTTTTATGAAAAGGAATGCACTTACTCCCTGTTATGAAAGGGAGTAAGCTACTCCCTTTACTACTTTTTACTTACTCCCTTTAAAGGAAGTGTGCTTACTCCCTTTTTTGAAAGGGAGTGTGCTTCCTCCCTTATATAAAAGGGAGTGTGTACTCCCTTTACTCCTTTTTACTTACTCCCTTTTGTGAAAGAAAATGTGCTTACTCCCTTTTATGAAAGGGAGTAAGCTACTCCGTTTGCTGCTTTTTACTTCCCCCTTTTTGTAAAAGGGGGTGTGCTTACTCCATTTTATGAAAATGAGCAAGCTACTTCCTTTACACCTTTTTACTTACTCTCTTTTGTGAAAGAGTGCGCTAGAGGACAGCTTACTCCCTTTTTACTCCTTTCCGTTGGCCGCCGCGGTAGCTCAGTGGTTATGGCACTCGGCTGCTGACCCGAAAGGCGCGGGTTCGGCCCGGGCCGCTGAGGTCGAATTTCGATGGAGGCGAAATTCTGCACGTTAAAGAACCCCAGGTGGTCGAAATTTCCGGAGCCCTCCACTACGGCGTCCCGCAGAGCCTCAGTCGATTTCAGACGATCAAACCTCTATAAACCAGAAGCGCTCGTTGTGAACCGGGTAAGCGACTTTCCTTACGTGAATACACTGACTCCAGAGCGAAAGGAGATCTTTATGCAGTTCCTTGCGCTGTGCACACAGCGCTGATGTAGAAGTGATGCACTTACGAAGTTGCTGCCCCGCCGAGTCCATCTCTTTCAGTGACGCAGTGGCCAAGGTCATCCTGCAAGTGCAAAGGTGCGTTTGTTTTGTCCCACAATTGGTTAGAACTGGACAGAAAATATATGTTTTCCGAAGAGCCTTTCTGACGTGATTCCTAGGTTCGAAGCAAAAGCATAAGCTAAGAATTTCTAAACCTGTGCCTTTGATCTGAAACACCCATCTCGAGTTCCCTGACCAGGGTTCGAAACCGACTGCGGCTGCCGCGTTTCGATGGAGGCGAAACGCACGAGGCGCCCGTGTGCTGTGCGATGTCAGTGCACGTTAAAGATCCCCAGGTGGTCGAAATTATTCCGGAGACCTCCACTACGGCACCTCTTTCTCTCTTTCTTGTTTCCCTCCTTATTTCGTACCTTCCCACACGGCGCGGTCGAGGCGTCCACCGTAAATTACTGTGCTATTTATGTTCCTGAAAACCAATCTTTGTGGGCCCCTGTTGCGAGGTAACTGTGCATGGTACGTGACGATAAGTGATAACCGTACGGGGATCAACGGGGTCATGTGGCATCAACAGTGTCCGCTAGCTGCGGTCAAGTGGTCCGAGAAGATGAAGCACCCGTGGTGCCGAAGCCAAGGAGAGGCACACATACTCGTATCACTGTGCCTTCTTCGCAGCAGGTGGTGAGTTCGACTCTGCTTACAGGCCGGGTACCCACCGGTTTTCTCAAAATGGGTACGATCTATGTCCCGGCCTCGTGCTCGGCTTTCTAGGGTTGCAGTGCTTGAGAAAGGAACGTGCTTCTTCAAATCCCGTCACTGTGGACCTTGAAAGGAGACACAGCGAATGATAACTTCGCAACATTTTTCTTTTTTCGCTTCGCAGCAGAGACGGGCAAGTACTCTGAGGTGCCTTGTTGCTACGGTTCCTTTCCTGCTTTTGCAGCGTCAGCGATTTTGCAAGAAACACCTTCGGCGTTGCATGGCTCGCTTAAAATGACTCATTTACATGCAAGAAACCTGTACAGACTGTTCACAAGCAGTCTTTTAACTGTCTATAGACACTGTTGATATTATTTTAAAGGGAAACAAAACCCACTCTAGCTCAGACGTTCAGAGAGAGCGCTATACAGGCAAACTGAGAAAGGGACTCTGAGATCGCAGAGTTGGGCTTGTTGGTGGATTTGCTCAGGAAAAGGCATGGTCACAGCGCGAAGAGCCGAGGATGAAAGTCGAGAAGACACCAGGTACTCTGGTGGTGTAGACATCGACACCACAGACCATTGTTCGCGTGTTCTGCCCGTCCTTCGTCTTCGTCTCATAGCGCCGTCGCCATGCCTCGTCGTGCAGAGAAGTGAACGCTCTCGTTTATGACACGTTCGGGATCATAGAATGGGGACAGGTGTGACCATCATGAGCTCGGGAAAATGTTTTCTCTGGAAGGAGGTCTCGAGGCCCAAGAATCAGTCTCGGTTCTTCATCTCGCGAAAGTTGGTTTAACATAGCCCGAAATGAGCTTTTAACACATGCAGACAGGCTTTGCATGGGTTGGACTCTAGAATATTACTGGCTTCAACCTGTGCACAACGGGGGTTACCTTGATAACAATCGAGTTTGATGCTGACACAAATAGCGATATGCACTGGTATGGTACGCGGGATTAAGCGTTGTAAATCTGCAGAAAGCAGCAAGACACAGTCGTGAAGGTCTCCGGATTAGTTCAGACCACCTGCGCCGAGCTTGTTCAACAACCTGTTTCGCAATTTCAGCGAGGCAAGATCCGTTCAGTAAAAAAAATGTCGCTGTCTTCAAAAGCGCAGAATGTATTTATAGTGACGTATAGCCTATAGGTAAGACAGGACGAGAGGTTATTTGTTTTATCAGTCAAAATAGAGGTGGACCTACATGCCCTCAAGCGATAAAATACATGGTCTTTGTCTTGCATATATGGCAGGATGCTGGGCTAGTTGGTGTTTAGATGAAAACACGTACTTTTACCATCAGGCGTCTTAAACTAGTTAATATACCACCATCTCCTGCTTCTCTTTACACTTTTTGCAGCTTAGTTGTAGGTTAATTTCTGAAAAAAAAAACTGGTCTTACTTGAGGTAGATGTCCTTGAGGGTAGACACGGTGAGTCCTATGGATTTGATCCCGAGTTCCTGGCTGCGTGACTCCAGGTCCCGGAACATGCGATCGAAGCCCTGCGTCAGTACCGTGTGCAGCGCTATTACGGTCACCGTGGACGAATCACTGAGGATCTGCGCCTCCGGGGCGAACCTCTTCACAAAGTACAGTACATTCCGATGCTGGAACGGCACCGAGAGGCTCTTCGTCAGGCTAATCTTGTAGCCGACCCCTGCATGGGATGGAACAAGTTGGCAGTGCTCAGTCCACACACTGGGACACAAGTCTTGTGTCGTTGACACCTTGTGTCTTGGACACAAGGTGTGTGGCGCACTTACTGCAGTCTTAAAGATCTTAATCTTTGTGATAGGAGTAGATACGTATACTCTTTCCAACACCTTTCACATTTTGAGGACACTTCAAATCCTCCACTACAATTCCCAGAGCAAACCATGCGTCCTGAAGACTTTTGAATGAGTCTAAGAGGTTTTCAGCTGACTTCATCGTTTTCAGTCACACATTTGTACACTGCGCTGGTTACATTATGCCGAACGCTCAAGAGCGGCATGAGTGACATCTGGTAGCAAATGTTACGCTGCAGAGATTAACCTTTCGCGCTAGTGCAGCGCATAAGACTTAAAAGTCACATGAGTACCTCGCTTTTCAGCGGCGATTACACCAAGATAATTTCTTTTTCTTCAGTCGGAGCTGCTCAGGGTAACCTGCATAGTAGTTTTCAGACTAGACACCTTTGACTGAAAGGTTGGTTGACTCCTCCTACCGTCTGCGGCCAGTTAAAAAAAAAAGGCGGGAGCCGAGACGTTTAATTTCATTTTAAGTTATGGAAATCGGCCGCGCAAGAGAATAATTCGAAGTTTCTAAACGCTCGGAATGTGTAGATCGAGTTCCCGCGGTACAAAGACGAGTTCAGATCCTTCTTTAGTGCACCTTTAAAAACAACCACACGCCGCTGCCGTGCTCGATCGGCTTGTCTGTTGGAGTGAAAGTTGAATCTATGAATTGCAGCATCCGCCTTTTTGATCAAGGTCAAGGGGTTGCCGAAAGGCACATGTTGGGTTATGCACAGACTTACATGAAGGAGAGACAACCAATAAGTAGCGGTGGCTCCGTTCCGGCATGAGAAATTGAACCAACTAGAAGCGAAATGGTCGAAAAAACTTGAGGGGTCACTTAAACCCCGTCCTGAGGGTGTGACGCAATAGCGTACTGGGTTAATTCCCATGTATGCACAAGGCCATCCTCTACTTCAAGTTCATAGATCCGTAGCAGTCCTCATACCACTCCCGGCACAGTGGTGCAGCGGTTAAGCGATGCGCCACTGTCCTGCGATGGCAGGTGCTCCCAGCGGTGGGCCTTGTGGGGCCCAGGCTGCTCTTCCCGAGCGGCCAATCATTAACTGAACTGCCACCTGCGACGGTGGACAGTGCAGTTCAGTTAATGATTGGCCGCTCAGGAAGAGCAGCCACTGCCCTGCGATGGCAGGTGCTCCCAGTGGTGGGCCTTGTGGGGCCCAGGCTGCTCTTCCCGAGCGGTCAATCATTAACTGAACTGCCACCTGCGACGGTGGACAGTGCAGTTCAGTTAATGATTGGCCGCTCGGGAAGAGCAGCCACTGCCCTGCGATGGCAGGTGCTCCCAGTGGTGGGCCTTGTGGGGCCCAGGCTGCTCTTCCCGAGCGGTCAATCATTAACTGAACTGCCACCTGCGACGGTGGACAGTTTACTGACTATCCGGTGGGCAGGTTGTGATGACGCTGATGAGCCGAGTAACCGACGCGCAGTTCGAATTTTCGTCGTTGGAACCGACCTTACTATGAATTTAGGATTGTTTTATTGACAAATGGAGCCCTATGCATCCCGGAACGAGAGGGTACCGGCACGTGGCGTGTACAACCCGTGACTAGGCCTAAAGTGCCTTAGACCGCGGTCGGCTCGGCCTGTACGCTGACCACCTCCCCCAAATTTCAGATGGTCATTCTCCCCCTAAATTGTCGGATAAACGAAGCTACGGGTTAAGAAATTCGTCTAAAGCACTCATTGGCCACAAATCTCACTCGGTGGCGGTTGCTTAACACTGCAGCCTCCTATAGCACGATCATCGTCCTAGATGGCAGCAAGGTCCGTACCCTCGGCGAGGAAACCGTGGTCTATATGCGTTACCCGCGATACATTAGTGGTGCGGGAGAGTCCCAACCTAGGGGCTCAATCTACTCTGTCTATATGCGTGTGTATATGTGTGGGCGTACGCTATGCGTATGTGTGCGTGTGTGTCTAAAGAATCTGGCACTAATCCAAGCGGTCAAGCTTGTGTAAATGGGCAGACCCGGGTTAGCGGATCCCAGCGGATTGGGCAATTTCTGTGCACTCTCCTCGCCTAGAAAACGCTCCTTCGGAACACCCTGCGCTGTACGCCAAGCACCCGCAAAATTCTACGAAAATTAGTTACACGAAGGCCCAGGTTGGGCTGCGTACAACGCCTCTTGCCATGAGAATAGTTCCCTTATATGCGGCAATGTACCGCCTTTGTCAAAAGTAACCAGGCTGCATGGTTTGCTTCTAGCTTGTATAGTGGAGCCCTTGTGACTTTCCTAAACATCAAAAGTTGTTGTAACGTAAGAAGACCCTCAGTCCTTACCTTCAATGACCGTTTCAGCTTCAGGGAAGACTGTAAAGGCTCCAAAGTACGAGCTAGAAGAAAACCATGCAGCCTGGTTAATTTTGACAAAGAGTGTACATACTTAGTTGGGATTTAGCGTCTGTGAGGCGTTAATTATGTCAACTGCCAAAGTAAAAAGGCTTAGCATCTATCTTATGATGGTAGTGATGATGGAGCTGTTTGAAGTGTGATTTCGGTGTTGAATCCTATTCTAACGGTCGGGCTATTTCGGGACTAAACTTTCATGTAAAAAAACATTGAGGTTTTAATCGAGCAAATGCCGTATTTCGTTTATGGTTCGTGTAGCTTAGAGGATGCGCGGAGTAACCCGCGATTATAAGTCATCGCTCCCTCATTTCAGGCAAAGTTGTCCATGACTGTACTCAGAACAGCCCAATACAGCGTGCTGTTAAATTTTATGACTGTACTCGTGACGGTCCTCTTTATCCCCTCAGGAGCTACAACGCCAAAGCTCTCGAACAAGCATTTTAGAGCGAAAACTCTACTTTTCGCACAACTCTCAAGGTCAAATTTGGTGCGCGTTTGACCTTGAGCCGGAGGAGCGGAGGTGTGGCAAGTGGCGTCATACCACGTGACTCGCTGTGGACAGGCCCGCAGCTGCGCTTGCCTGGAACCTTGCGGCTGCTGTACCACGTGACCAGCGGGGGCATAACAGCTGCTTCGCTGACGCTCGGTGGCTCAGTCACGTCATGGATAAGTCGCGCGCCAGGCGGACTTCGGCGCCTAACCATGCGTAACCACGCTTAACAGAGCTTTCGCTCCTTATCACTAGGTTTAATAAGCGCTGAACCTCTGTTAGTTTTTTTTTGTACCCTTCATGATCTTACCGTACAAGTTCTTGAGGTGGGCCGGCGACGCGTTGCACACCACAATGCCTGCGCTGAGGGCGATTACGCGATCCGCGACGACATCCGCCTCGGTCATGTTGTGCGTTGAGAAGAGGAGACCGCAGTGGCGTCGCACCCGAAGCAGAATCTCCCAGACAGCCCGTGCATCCAAGAGCTCCAGGGAGGCCGTCGGCTCGTCGAGGATGACGAGCTAAACAGAGGAAGAAAAGAAGCGGCTGTGTGTGTTCTTGGAGTCCTGATGAGAAACATATCTTTACGGGTTCTTAAAAACCACACACCTTTTCGCCTCATTAACAAAGCTCTCTGCTCGTTCGCAAGACCCATCGAAATTATGAGCCAGTATTGGCAGGCGCTCTTACATGAAAGGAAGAGAGAAAGCGAGCACAAGCTCATCGTGAAAATGTTTACAGAAACATACGCAACAATTCTGGACAGAAGCAGTCTTGAGCGAGAAACCGTTTACGAAAGCACTTTTTTCGTTTAATGTCCGATTCCACTATAACAATAAATATATCCGCAGATCACACGACGGCAGTCTTGTATTTTTTTTTCTATTAACATTATTGCTGTCGTGAAAAGCGTTCCCCATTGGTTTTCTATGGCAACTGTTCGATAAGATCGATGGAAAGAAAGATTTTGCTGCGTATCAGAAGAATGGATCATTACCTTCAATATTTCCTAACTTGTTAATCTTACCACTTTCCAATTTCCAAAATTTTTTGACCCGAGAACGTTGGACATGTGAGACATTTGATTCCTTTCCCTTGCACCGTTTGTTCCTGGAGCAACGCAATCAATGAAGTGTCAGCCTTGGTGTCATATACTTACGCTGCAACAGGCAACATGGTTATTTTACAGCCATATACGCATCCACCGACACAGAGATGGACCTTACGGGGCGGCATCCTAAGTGATGCAAGCACCCGGGCATGTCGCTATAGCCTCCAGCATACTACTGAAGCTAATATCTGCGCAAAAATATTAAAAGGAACGATGCTTAGAGGTGACCAGGGTGCTTTAAATATGAGAAGGACACTTCATTAGAAGCGCACAAAGTAAAAACTTGCAGCCCTTCATTCACCTTCCCTGTGAGCCGTAGACGGCTGGTATCAGGAAGCATGCTATTATCCATGGTATTATCAAGCCGAAGGTATTATCAAACATGTAGTAGTTGCTCTGGAGTAACTAAGCACGCAGCTGTGGCCGTTCAACGTGCACAAAAATATGAACACATACAGCGATGGGTTCTATTGGCGGTAGATCAAGGGCACCAAGGGCGATAAACCGAACTTGAACAGAAGGATTAACTTGAAAAATAATTGTTCAATCACAAAACTGCTTGCAATATTGTGTTCCTTATTCTTTCTTGTGTCTAGCAATGTGTTAACCTGAAGTTTTCCTTCAGTCATTATTTTTCAATTGTTCTTGCGAGAATTTGAACAATTAGTGTAATTCTCTAAAAATAATTGGTTCACAAGCAAGAATTGGAACAATTGCTGTAATTATGTTAAGGCGGAGGCTTGGGCAAGTTGGTACATTATATATAAGTAAAACAGCGCTATAGACACGGGACGAAGGAAGAACAACACAGCACAAAGCGCTGTAATTATCTCAGAAAAAGATTGGTTCACAAAAAAGTAATTGCAGTTTTTAAATACACTCAAAAGACTGCACAAGCACTCTAAGTTTCATCAATTTTGGTTGGTAAATAAGGAAAATAGGTTCATGACCCGTGTCCCCCCATAAGACGAAATGCGTTTTCCTTTCTTGTTTATTTTTTTGTCTGTGTCTACATTCGGGCTGTCTTGTTGGTATTTTATTTCTCACGTACAGCAATATGACTTCTTACAGTAACAGCATCACCTTAGCGACACAAAACGAAGCCCGGAGTGCGTAACTAACAAGGTAATAGAAGGCACGGACAGATCATGCAGGTATTTTTAGTACACGAACCATTGGCTTAGAAATGACGGCGATGGCGATGCTGAGCCTCCTCTTGTGTTGCCTCTTGAGGTCTGCGGCGAGGGTTCTGGTGTAATTCTCCATGCTGGCTATGGCCAGGGCTTCCTCAGCGGCGGCCCTCAGGGAAGCCCGGGGCAGACGCTTGAGCTGGTTTTGCATGCGGAGAAAGCATCGAATTTCCAAACATGAAGCCGTTTGTTCAGAACCAAGGATGACTTCTAGAGCGACCTAGCCCTTATAAAAATGGTCTGTAGACAGTCTGTAGACTTCTTATTGACTGTATTGACTTCCTATAGATATTGCCTTTTGTCTATTCATAGGTTGGTTTATTGAGGCTTAACGTCCCAAAGCAACTCAGGCTATGAGGGACGCCGTAGTGAAGGGCTCCGGAAATTTCGACCACCTGGGGTTCTTTAGTCTATAGACTGTCTATAAACAAAAGTATACTGAAGTGTATGGCCATAAATGTATAGATTGTCTAAAGACTGTCTATGGCATTTGTATTGCCTATAGGCTGTTCTCTAGGATTTGTCTGTAGACAGTCTATAGACCTTATAGACAGAAGTCTATAGACACTCTATAGACTGTCTAAAACTTCTTTTGTAAGGACTCTACCATCAGAATCGATCTATTCTAGTTTCGTTTCGATTCTTCTCGCCGTTCTTTTCTCTGACGTCGCCACGCCACTGCTGTCGTATAGTTATATACTAGTAAGCGCGGAGCACAGGAGGGCATAGAATGGCATGCTCCGATTCTAGTCTGGTTATAGAATTATCTTATTTGTGGTATAAAACTTGCATAATTCCTATATATGGCTGGAAATACAATTTTGTTATTGTAAAGAATGGTGCAGCTAAAATATTAAAACTTTGACCATTGTTATCGTCCGCTGCTCAGACTGACAGGTATTGTCCAGTGTCAGTGTGAATGCTCTACGGGAGCTCAACTGAAGCTACACACCATTTTTAAAGGAAATTATGGCCGAAAACCAGTTATCTCCTTCACGCAGGACGATGTCTTCAATAAAAAGTTTGGTTTATTGGTGTCTAACGTCCCGAAGTGACTCAGGCTATGAGGGACGCCGTAGTGAAGGGCTCCGGAAATTTCGACCACCTGGTGTTCTTTAACGTACACTGACATCGCACAGTACACGGGCCACTAGAATTTCGCCTCCATCAAAATTCAGCCGCCGGGGCCGGGATTGAACCCGCGTCTTTCGAGTGAGCAGCCGAACGCGTAACCACTGAGCCACAGCGGCGGAGCTCTTCGACAAAAAGTGCACCATGAAATTGGTTCCGAGCAATTATTTTCCGCGACGTCCAGCTGTTAACAGGACTGTTTCATCTTTACTGAACTGTGTTTACTCTAAAGCGGCAGCTATCTGTGGAGTTGAACAACAGAAGTTCTAGAACTGTACGCGAACTTCTGTTGTTCTATATGCGTGTTCAAAAGAGCGGACGCTCGTCCCAGTGGTAGTGAAAAGGTAGTGTAGCCGGCTCGAAACGAAGAGCTCCCCGGTTCGATTTCTCGCTCGACCGCAGGCCTTATCTTCGTAAATTTCGTAAGAGAGTATATCCACTCCTGCAGAGTGGCATGCGGTTTGCAGGATTGCGGCGATTCTAGAAAAAGGAGCGAAATGTAGGACAAACGTATGCTCCAGCGAAAGGTATCCACAGCATTCGTTCAGTTCTAAGAATGTGCTTGGTTAACGAGAGAGTGGTAGTAGTGCCATTCTCCCCTAGTTCAGTGCTTAAGTGCAGCAGGTTTCATTGTCTTTCAGCCGGCCAGAAGGATGGCAATTTTGAAAAGGCGTGAAGCTGAGGTCAATATACTGATTACATCGCTCACAGTATATTGGCAATAGCGGCAGCAGGCCAATGGTTACGGCACCGTCATGTCATGAATTCATTTAGCGCGTTGGATGAGCTTTGAGTGTCGCTCATGAAAACAAATACGGGAAATGAAATATGGGTACATTATTCATACTGCTTGCGCCAAGCATTTAAAATCTACGAATACCAAACCATGCCCTGTATCCAGTTTCTGAAGGTTAGCAGATTCTGGCGCCACTTATGAACCTTGCAGCTCGCTGCTTGTGGCACTTTGCAACTTTTCCTTCTTTGCAATATTAATGATATTTACAGCATTGGACAGTTTAGGTGGACGCCACCAGGTGGCGCGACAATCCTGCTAACCTTCAAATTTAGGGCCAGAACGATCCTATGGATAGTTTCTCAACTGGCATGACCAAAGGTCTATCGCTTGCAATCTCACCACGCCAAAGTAGAGCAGGTGTTCCCAGACGGTCATGTCGGGAAAGAAGAGGTCACGCTGCGGACAGTAGCTCAGGAACACGCGGGCCACGTTCTTCTGAGTAACCACGTCCCGATCGTAGATTTGCACGATGCCAGAGGTCGGTTTCTGCAGCCCTGCGTTAACGACTGCCATAGTTATAGGAAAACTGCGGTCCATGTCTCTGCATGTACCCCATTTGGAGTCTTATTTTGATTTGAATGGAATGGAATTTCTTCTATCTCCGGTTCAGGTTTATTGGGTTTAACATCTCCCATGTCATCTCCAATTAATCATGTCGTTTGCCAGTTGCGGCCACCGTATCCTAGCAAACTTCTTGATATCATCCGCCCACCTAACTTTCTGCCGCCCCCTACTATGCTTCCACTCCCTTGGAATCGACTCCATTACCCTTAAAGACCAGCGGTTACCTTGCCTTCGCATTACATGCCCTGCCCAAGCCCATTTCTTCCTCTTGATATCGGCTAAAATATCATTAACCTGCGTTTGTTCCCTCACCCACTCCGCCCTCTTCCGATCTCTTAACGTTACACCTCTTAACGTTGCACGAGAGCCTCTATAGGCAGTCTCTATAGTCTCTATAGAAAGTCTATAGACTGTCTAAAGACGTTTTTGTAAGGGGAGTATGCGACTGCAGTGACATTACCACATGAGAACTACGTTAAAGTATCCCTAAATGCCAAAAAAGTTCCTAGTGTTTTTGCAGAGGTGAAAGGTATCGCTAGCGAAACTTGTGTCGTTGCTTGCGTTATAGCTTATTTTGCACGCAGCTTGAAAGCTTGTTAGTTCTGAAAGTTTCTTTATTTTGTATAAACCATGAAATACGAACGCATAACTTCAGGGACACAACAAAATTTGTTTATTTGCCCCAACCACTGTAAACTAACACACATCGTGTAGACGACAGCAATAAATAGCTTAAATATTTAGCAGTAAATATATTAGAGGAGTAGGTACTGAATACTAATGAAAAACATCAATGAAACACGTTTCATTTTTAGACTAAAACAACTAGCAAAGCACTAAAGAATATAGACTAGGATAGATTCACTCCGCCCGCTTCCTATTAACGTTACACCTATCATTCTTTCCATAGCTTGCTGCGTTGTCCTTAACTTCATCTGAACCCTTTAAGTTAGCCTCCACGTTTCTGTCCCATAGGTGAGTACCCGTAAGATACAGCTGTTGTATATTTTTCTCTTGGGGGGATATTGGTAAACTGCCATTCATGTTCATGTATATGCGATAAAAAAAATAGTGCCATCACCACTCCTGCGTCGCGTGGTCATCTCACAGTGAGTGCGGATGGTGAACGTTTGTGTACGCCTGTAAACCGATGACAATGTGTCATGTGTTCGTGGGCCACACAGTGGGCTTTTTAGGCGGCAGGTGACGACGCACTTGTAAAGGTGACCTCCTAAATCTGTGTTGTTCTTTTGGGCGAGAGCTCAGTACGGCAATTGCGCAGCAGTGAGTTGCTTCAGCGTTGCTACTTTAGTCTGCTAAGAAAAAAAAACAGTAAAATTGTTACGCGCAGCAGTGTTACACGTAAATGTTATTGCACGTAAATGTTATTTACAAAGATATCAGCGTCTTGACACTTGGTCCGCACCAACGGCTGAATGGACTTCTTTTAGAGCATTTAGCTCTTCGTCGTTGTACGGCAGCAATCTAGAATATCAGGGTAAGTCGCGATGGCTTCCAACAGTGATTTTTGTTTCTTTAGGTGAAGTGACAGATCGCCTCATTGACATACCACAAAATATCTCTGACGCCATAGCCTCGTAATTGACATACCTCTAAATATTTCTGGTGCCATACCTTTCACGATTAAGTTATCAGCTATAGGCTGCGCGAGAAACTATGCGTAGTTTAATCAGAAGGTAGATAAATCCTTCTTGATAGTGTCGTTCAAGTCTCAAGCGGTACTCACCAGCGATGACGTTAAGAAGTGTTGTCTTTCCGGCACCGTTGCGTCCCACCAGCACGGTTGCCTGCTTGTGGTAAGTTTGCAGGGTGATACGCTTCAGCGCTTCGTTGTTGCCGTAGCACTGCGAATAAAAGATTGCAGCATCCCGTTAAGTTAGGTCAACTCTTTCATCTTGTTCGTTCATTGTACTATCATCGTCATCATCATCAGCCTGACTTCGTCCACTGCAGGGCAAAGACCTCTCCATGTCTCCTCAATTAACCCCGTCCTTTGCCTGCTGCAGCCACCGTATCCCCGCAAACTTCTTAACCTCATCCGTTCACCTAACTTCCTGCCGCCCCTGCTACGTTTGCCTTCTCTTGGAATCCACTCCGTTACCCTATCTTGCCTTCGGATTACTCGTATATTTGCTGAAAGCGTGGTACACAAGATTTCTTCGTTTCGAAGAATTCAGCGAAAGCAATGAATAACATTTGTTAAAACAATGAGGCTGTCAGCAAACGCTTCGACGCTGTCATGCAGACCAGTTTTGTTATGTTTTAAATTGGTTTGCTCGTTTTGCGACGAAAAGAAAAGTTTAGTGCAAGTTTTTGGAGGAGTTACTTTTATATTGCCTCATTCGCAAAATGCGAATTGCAACCTCTGTTACGCCTTTTATTGCGCACAAAAGGATTTCAGTGTTTGTTCTTGTATTTTTGGAATGGTTACCACTCGGTGACAGTTTGGTTTGGTTTGGTTTATGGGGTTTAACGTCCCAAAGCGACTAAGCTTATGAGAGACGCCGTAGTGGAGGGCTCCGGAAATTTCGACCACCTGGGGTTCTTTAACGTGCACTGACATCGCACTGTTCACGTGCCTCTAGAAGTTCTCCTCCAAATAGACTTGTGATATACTTGTGGATATTTATATTGTAGAGTGTCACATTTCAATTCTAGAGGCCCGTGTGCTGTGCGATGTCAGTGCACGTTAAAGAACCCCAGGTGGTCGAAATTTCCGGAGCCCTAAAGCGTCTCTCATAGCCTCAGTCGCTTTGGGACGTTAAACCCCAATAAAGCAAACTAATCCAAAACAAGCAAATTTTGACTGTTTAAAGCCGCGTGGGATGTGGAGGTGTGTGGTAAACAACTGTGCGAAATGAAGGTATTTTCTCGCGGTTTTCTGGGTTGGGTTACTTCTGGTAGGAAACTTGCAGCTTACCACAGAAAGGTCTTGGATGTGGACAGCAGTTATCGAGCCATATGGCGCTGGCTGGAAGCGCGGGTCGTAGTATCCCGGAATAATGGTTCGACGTCTTTCCTTCTCTTGCTGCGGCTTCCAGTAGGTCGGCTGCAATGAGTTGAGTTTTAAATCGTAACCGACTAGCACCAATCATAGTCCCAGAAATGTACTTATGCCTGGACATTTCCGACAATCTAAGCTATTTCTGGCGCAAAACGAAAATAAGTAGCCCTTTTCTATCTTTCGAGATTCATATCAAAACAGTGCGCATATAAACGTTCTTTTTTATTTTTATTTTTTGGTCATTACGGCTGGTTTGTGTATTTTATTTTAGTTTGCACCGGACAGTTTCACTAGCCACACAACTGTCGGCCCAATTTTTTTTTTCGCCCCGCCGCGGTGGCTCAGTGCTTGCGGCGCTCGGCTGCTTAGCCGAAAGACGCGGATTTGGTCCCGGCCGCGGCGGCCGAATTTCCATGAAGGCGAAATTCTAGAGGCCCGTGTACTGTGCGATGCCAATGCACGTTAAAGAACCCCAGGTGGTCCAAATTTCCGCAGCCCTTCACTACGGCGTCCCTCTTAGCCCGAGTTGCTTCGGGACGTTAAACCCAATAAACAAATAAACCAAACCACTCAGAGGAATAGGCAACAGTGCTACATAAAAATTCTCTGACAATAATTTTGGAGAGAGGAAACGGTTTATTGTGATTTGTGGGAATATCTATTCTGTTGAGCATACTGGTAACGTGAAAGGATAGTGTGTCTGGCGGCCATAATTGGTTCTGAGTAATTGCATCCTTATTTTGGAACCTGATAGCGTACAAGATTACTCAGTCGGTAGGAATGCGGTGCAAACGATTCTTCTGTATCCAGTTCAGTTCAGTGCATTTATTTCAGTCATGTACAATGGCTGAGGAGAAAGGAAAAAAAGCCGCGCACGCGGCTTGACAAAGCTCCCATCTCCCGTAGCGGCTTGGCACGGCGATGACAGACAGCAGTAAAACAATAACAAGAGAATGCATGAAATAACAAATATGTACAATATCTTCATAACAGATCACCAGAATAGTCTCGGTACTGTTACACACACGCAAATGATAGTTTAATCACAGCACATGGACACTTTGTTTATTTTACAGTTGGATATGATTCATTCTTTTGTAAGAACATATTTCTAACAGCGTTATATGAAACGGAAAGAATGGATTGATTAGTGAAAGCGTTACTATTAAGGAAAGATGGCAACACATACCTGAGAGTTTGAAAACCGTAATTTGTGCGTGGACAAGGTACATACCAATATTCGTAGTGTCTTGTGTTGTGAACAGCGGTATTTTCCCGTAGATTAGCAAGGTCAGCAAAAAATGTGGTGTCACTATGTACCTGAGATTTGTACTGCTGAATTACACGGTACTGATGAATAACCGCGACTTAATGATGAATAACCGCGACGGTACTGATGAATAACCGCGACATTGTGGCAACTTAAAGTACCATACCTTGGGCATCCCTCATAGCCTGAGTCGCTTTGGGGCGTTAAACCACTATAAACCACAAACCGTAGTGTATCTTGTCTGCCCTCAGTATATTGTAGAGAGAGGGTGTGGTAGATGGTCCTTGGCGATCACAAAATGAACAATGGAGGGGAAAACCTCAGGTTGCTTGAGCCAACGTTTCAACAAGGGGACTTGTCGAAGACAAGTCCCATACGAAGACAAGTCCTCTTGTCGAAACGTTGGCTCAAGCAACCTGAGGTTTTCCCCTCCTCAGTATATTGTGCTTGATAAAAACTTTGAGTGTTGTTAGTTTTCGTTCTTTCTTGTAATAATTTTCGCATAAGCCCAATGCTTTCTTCTGTAAAGTAATTCATTTTTCTAAAAATTGGATTCAGTAGTTCTTTCCCGAACTAAAATGTTATAGCTTATTGTAGGATAGAACAAAAATATATAAACTCTGCTTCGACCAGACCGGAAGTAATTGCGGAATTCTGCAAATACGACCAGTATTTACGAACGCACAGCTTCATGCATCGACGACCAGTAAACAGTGACAAGTCGGACATAAGGCTTTTGACATGGGCGTTTACATGAGAAACCACACTGCCAAAAATTTTTGCTCAGTGACCTCTCCTGTAGGCTGTCTTTGTACTCAATGCTGGTAGGACTGTTGTCCCGCTTGCTTGTAGGTTTCAAAATCACGTATTTGGTTTTTTCGCGATATTCAAGGATTCAAATCTATATAGGCTGTAGGTAAAGCATGCCAAGTGTTTTTGCACTAGCGTTTAAAATAGTGACGTAATCGACAATTGAATTTTGCGCTTCTCCTCAATGCACCGCAGGAGTGCAGAGAAAGGTATGATTTCAAATTTTTTTTTTCAATTCAATTCAATTCTTTTTATTATCATTTCTTCAGCACAGTACATAACATCACTGTCTGGATCCTTAGCCAAAGGCTAGTTATGGATCCATGCAATAAAAGCAAAGATATTAGTGAGGACAAATGCTCTCTATATGCATGCCAAAATAATACACATAAGAATGGTGGAAAAATGCCAAACGTACAAGCAAGAGCGTTCAAATTACAGAAATGCAAGAGGGCTCACTACAAAAAAATAGAAGAGTGTGGAAAAAAACATGAAGGCAGGAACAGCATTCTTTATACAAAATAAATTACCGCTGTCGTCAGCCACACCCTGCCCTGACTCGTTAGACGCTGCCAAACAACTCTCGGCAGGGTTTGCCTTCGGTGGCGTTGGTTTTTTCCTTCGAAGCAGGCGTTTCTGCGTTGGAAATGTACTGATACCTTCGATGACGTCGTCATGCGCCCCCCACTTGGCGTTGTGCGCTGCGGAGAAGCTTGAAGGGCGTCCGAATTTTAATCGGCGATTACTTCACTATTTCAAGTGCAAGCCCAAAAAGACTTCGCATGCTTTAAGTGCAAGTTTCACACATTCGACCATCTTAAACGCGTTGATTTCTAAAACCTATGCAGTTTCCCTTTAACGTGCACTGACATCGCACAGTACACGGGTTTCTAGCGTTTCGCCTCCATCGAAATGCCACCGCCGTGGCTGGGATTGAACCCGCGTCTTTCGGGTCAGCAGCCGAACACCGTAACCACTAAGCCACCGCGGTGGCTTGGCTTAAATTTACCTGCAAGAGATATAGAGGGTCCTGCGGTATGGCAGAGTTCCACGGCAGTACGTTGGAAAGGTATCCGATGAGCCCGATCATGAATACTGTGACAACGCCGCAGACGACCCAGATGTCCAGCACTGTGACATTCACCACACCAAGGGTGATCTGGAGAGTTTTTCTCCACGTGGCGCCATCTGCAAGGAGCAAAGGACACTTGAAGCAAGCTCCCAAGAAAGGAAACGAATGCACACAGTGTTAAACACAGCAGTGAACGAAAAGATAAGGGTGCTAAAACTTCCGCATGACATTGGTCATACTTTGTACACATTAGCAGTCAGACTGTATAATGTCACACTTTGTACACATTGGTTTGGTTTATTGGGGTTTAACATCCCGAAGCAACTCAGCCTATGAGGGTTTATGGTTTATGGGGGCTTAACGTCCCAAAGCAACTCAGGCTATGAGGGACGCCGTAGTGAAGGGCTCCGGAAATTTCGACCACCTGGGGTTCTTTAACGTGCACTGACATCACACAGCGCACGGGCCTCTAGAATTTCGCCTTCATCGAAA